>NW_016157097.1:767630-824339 GCF_001687245.7 Rhagoletis zephyria
AAAAAAAAAAAAAAAAAAAAAAAAAGATTCCGACGAACTGATAACCTCCTCCTTTTTTGGAAGTCGGTTAAAAAGAGGGCTGTCCCGTATAATACAGGACGGATGCTCACCGTAACTATAAGACGGCGCAAAAATGCACAGAAATTGCAAGAGTGGAGTTAGCCAAATAACTCCAGATGCGTGTACATACATATGTATGAATGGAAGTACATATATGTGACCTGGTCTACGAAAAGGGAGCTTACGTGCGAAAACTAGTTTTCTGTGAAAAAGCTGTTAAAAGTAAGCAACTCGTTTCGTCAGTTTCTCATTATCTCGTTAATTGTTNACATTTTTAGTACACTTCTAAGCAAGTTAGGATTTTCTGCTTTTCACCACGTGAAAAAGCATCTCATCTTCCATCCGAATCAACCAAAAAGTGAAAATTGATTTTTTGACACCTAAGCCCCCTTTCCGTAGACCAGGTCACATATACAGATATAAAACGCTGCTTCATTATTCTATCAGCCATAAAGCCAATTATACTTTTTCCATTTACAGCAAAATTGACGAATTGAGAAGTTCATAAACAGGGCGTAGGTGAGAAAAACCATGAGGTTGTAGGAAAATTGACTAGCCGCCATGACTGGGTGAAGTTGTTGTTGTTATTGAGTGTGAAAACGAAAATAGGTTATCAACATTGAAGGTATCAGTTTGCATGTACATATGTATGTAGTTGCGTGTTATGCCGCTGACGTCATTTTTTTGATTGAATATCAAAGGATTTTCGGTTTATGCTGTTTTCAAAGGGACGAATACATATTTACATTCAGGGCGGTATGTATATACATATTTATATACATGAGTGTCATATAAATGCCGGTAAAATTGATAGTTGTGCGCATCATCTAAGTAAACATACATAGTATCTATGCATAAACTTCCAGTTTGTAGGTCAATAGGGTCGTAAGAAGAAAATTGCCAATCAGTTTTGAATTATTTAATTATTTGTAAAAAATAAACGAAGAGCTGGCAAGAAAAGGGACAGAAATATTCGTGGTGAATTCCTGCCCGGGAAGTGGGCATATCTCTAACATACTGCAAACACAAATTAAAAATTTGCTTTATCGAGGCGCTAAATACCATGTGGTCGGCGGAGCTCACCTGCTAGACTTAAAGGTAGAGACGCAGTAGAACTTTATCTCTACCAGTTATTTTCATATTTAGGGAATTTTTCTCGATTTTCTGCGCTATACAAAATGCACGCGAAGGCTCAATTTTTAAGTGAAGAAAGTGTCAGTGGGATAACAGCGGGTCGATTTTCAATCTAAGTGTGTGCCACTCTAAACCAGTTCTAATCTAAGCAATTAACTAAATAAATAACTACTCTTAGGCGTTGACTTTTATGTATGGATGCTACCATTCAACATAAGATATTTAAGGTCAAAGGTCACGAAAATCAGTTTTTTGCAAATATCTCGTTTCCTTTGCGCTGAATGACATTCAAGGTGATTAGAAAAATTGTAGAACGAAAAATTCTCTTCAACTTTTGTTTCAAGTAATTTTATGTACATTCAACCGTTCTTGAGATAGAGCGCAAAGAGTGGGGACCGCGCTTACCTGTATATTAGCGTGGGCCGAAAATCCGCTAAAATAAAAGTTTTTTTTTTTAAATTTCAATTCAAAAGGTCGGTCGGAAAAAATCGATCCATTTGACTATTACACACTCAAAATTTCGAGTAAATTGCGAGTTTTTTTTTTAATTTTTTTCAGTTTTTCGTAAATTACTCGAAGTTTAGGAGGCGTACATGTAAAACGGACCTCAGATTCAGATACAGTGGGTCGAAATACATGTCGATAAGGTGGGTCTGGTTAAAAGCATACCAACGTTTTTTTTTTTTAAATTTTTCAAAAAAATCAGCAATAGAGCGCTTTTAAGTTAAGCGTTTACAATCAAATAAAATAGCAATAGAATTTTAAATTTTATTTTTGTTCGAAAAATAAAGGTTATGTTTTAACGTTTTTCTTTTACTGAAGAAATAAAAGTTTAATTTTAACTTTTATATCGAAAAAATTAAGGTCAAATTTTAACTTTCATATTGAATAAAAAAAAGTCAAAAATTAACTTTTATTTTTGACTAGAAACATACAATTATTTTATGACTCTTTTGAAAAAAGCATAGATACCAGTTACGGGCACTGCTTTGGTTAATTCAAAGCCTCAAGAAAAATGTACATACATATGTACATACACACACCGGCATTATAACTACTCCTTTGACCATTCTATAAGATTTGTCGAATAAGAACACAAACGTACATACATTCATATATATGTACGTACGTACTCGTATGCACATATGGAGGCGTGCATTTCGATTAAATATTGAGTGACCCACATTTTGTTTCCCGGTCAGTTTTCAGCAACTACATATGTACATATGTATAGTATGTTTGTACACTGCAAAAAGAATCGTGAATCGTTTCTTTTTTTTTTGCAACACTGCTTATCGACTAATTTTAATTCCTTGGGGGTTTTCCTTGTTTTGCCAATTCTATTGTGAACTTACATACATACTATATGTACATACATATCATCGTGGGTGACAGTTGTGTATATGTATGTTTATATAATACTACTATATACATATGTATGTATGTACATGGTTAAATATTTTGTTGTGCCATCGAGTAGTGTACATTGTTCTCATTAAATAAATAAGTTATGTAAATATGTACCCGCAGATATAATTCGGTGATATCCGTACTAATGACATGAGGCCAACAAATGTTTGTTTATGCACCTAACTCCATCCATCCACGTTACGGCGGTAAATTCAGATGGCAATTTTGTAGGTTTTCCCCTCGCCTTCGGTGGCATTCGCTAGAGAGTTGGCAGCGTCTCAAGCACGAATTGGCAGAAAACAACCGCATAGTTAGTAGGTGGATTCACTCAAGCTACCTTTAAGAATCGACCTGTGACAGTTTGTCACGACCTTCGGCATGAATGCTGAGGCCAGCAAAAATACATAAATGCAGAAAACTATAAACATTCATACATACATACATGTGTATGTACAAATATCTCTTCAAAGGATGAAAGAAGTATGTTTTCGTGATGTCGCCTTGATATTTAAAAGCTTACATTTATAAAATCTGTTGTACATTGTTGTACATACATATATAGTAGAGTATTTAGTACATATTTAAATGCCTTTTTGACATTGCCACTGGCTGACTCGTTTTCGGAGACATCGCTGGCTGTTGTATTCGCATCTACATACGTAGTAGAAATGTTTATGTAGTTCTACTTCGTAGACGAGGTACAAATAATCGCTGACAGGCGTTTTTTCTTAAAGTCCGTAGCAGTCTGGGAGTGGAAGTTCAAGCACAAATACGTGACAAACAATGCTGTTTTCTTAATGTCTAACCTGTTTACGTAGATTATACGAGAGTTTGTACGTGCTGTATAGTAAAAGTAAAAAAAAGATGTTTTTAGATTTCTTTTATCTAATTTTATAAATGAAAGCTATTTAACTTTGGTCTAATAAACATTTTGGTATTTTTTTTTTTGTACACAATAGCAACCGTGTAGTCGTAAATTTGCCATTAGTACAATACAAAAACATTAGCAATTATTCAAATTGAACGCGTTTCCGAAAAAAGTGTTTATTTAGATACGTGTGTATGTACATAGACTATTTATGATATTCTGCTCCAATAATGCAAATAATTTTATTTGTTATTTGGTTGAGCACAACTACATATGTATACACTCATATGTATGTACATATGTTCAAACTCATTCATACTTCCTAAACACATTCAAGCTGTTTGCGCAATAGCTTCAGGGAAATCTCTCTGGGTGGTCGGGTGCGTCTAAAGCAGCTACGCACGTCCACCGCCAATGACACCTCCATTAAAAAGTAGACAGTTGAGGCCGTTGTTTAGAGTTTGAGCGCGAACTAGTGTTGTGGAAATAGGAACTAATATCCTGAACTATTTCTGGACTAGAGAAATCTCCTGCAGGGGGGGTCCAACTCATTCGCACACTTACGCAATCACATTTTGCGCATGTGTTGAAAGCTCATCGATACACCCAAAAAATTTGCAGATGTAACACAGAGTTTTATTTTTACTGAGGTAACGTAGTTATGCAATGGGAATTGCAGTGAAAATAATAAATAAAATAAAAGGAGGTCATAACGCGTTGACACATCGAAAATCGAATGGCCTTATTCATAAAAAATAAAGTAGCTTTATAAAAGGTTTATTAATTGAAAAATGTATGAAAACGTCAATTTATTTATTTTTTATGAATAAGTCCATACAATTTTTCCTGAAGAATTGGAAAGAAATTACGGATATTTGCTTTTAAATACGGAAGTACGCTGGTCAAGTCGTGGTAAACATTTTTTAATTAAAGGAAGGAGATTCTCTGTTTTTTTTTTTAATTGATTCTATCCAAGCTAATGAGGAACTCCCACTGCTCTAAAAAATGTAGATTTTATTCTTGATTTGGCTGTTTTATGTAACTTAACCAGTGCTCAATTTGTATCTTCAAGGGAAAAACAAGCGTGTCTGCGAACTAGTTTCAATCGTCAATCATTTTAGAAGAAATTTAAAAATGTTAGTAGGAAATCTAAAAGATAAAAACGTTTGCAATTTGACAAAAACCGCTGAAAATTTTGTAGAAAATCGAAATACAGAAAAAATTTATGACTATATTGAAACTTGTGAAAGGTAATATAAGAACTAGGAAAAAAGTTTCGAGGACTTCAATATAAAAAAAAAAAATTAGACTTTCATGAATATCAATTCAAGTGAACAATACATTGAGTTACAATAAGAATTAAAAATGATGGGTGAAGACTTTGAAATTGCACTAGCGGCTGGACAGAAATTTTAGAAACAAATTAGTGATGAAAAATATCGACGATCGAAGTTCCGGACACTGAGATTAGAGCAGAGTTGGTGCGGGTGTCTATAAAGCTGCGGCTAAACTTTCTATTGCAATGGGTATTTGGTCGTCGGTTTTTTCAGGCCGAGGTGCCAGCAATCTTAATTTATGCCAGATGAAACCTTGTAAAGTGATTGAATGGCGTTTTTCTATCCACATGTTCAGACAGCCAGGTGGCCATCAGGATGATCACCTGTAGTCTCATCAAGCAAAGCACTCCGCTTTGACACTCTGCAACTCTTGGTAGCGAGAAACGCGGTATTACTATGCCGTATACCAGGACACTGAGGGATCGCAGGAAATAAAGTCGCCGACGAATTTGCAAGTGTAGTCTCAGCGTCTTCACTTGTGGAACCGGCACCAATTTGTGGCCTCAGTGGCTATCCCTCGAGGCTCATGATCGAAATCTGGGTAAACGCAGAGCGCTATAAGTACTGGAGAGAGGTAGGGGGCATTTGACGGGTTAGACTTTTTGGTAATCTTTTCACAAGGAAAGATATGGGTAGCAATTTGTTGGAATTCTCTCAATAAAAGGGTAAATTCTAAGAAAATGAAGAAAGTTCAGCGACTGGTTTCTCTACTGATAACAGGAGCCATGAAAACAATAGCCACAAAAGCGCTCAACACGCGCTAGCATTTTTACCGACGGATTTATATGTAAAAAAGATGGCATGTAGTACCGCCATTAGGCTCAACGCGACCAAAAAATTAACGCATCCATATATCGGTCACTGCAAAATTCTGAACGACCTTACTCAGTTTCCTGCAACCGATTACATTCCACCCACCCGCTCTTCCAAGGCCATGTTGTCGACCCTTCTTCCCTCAAGGGAGGAATGGTCGATGGAGACTGTCAGGAAAAGCGGATCCATCCATGCCTACACGGACGGATCGAAGCTCAAAAAAAGCGTAAGTGGTGGGGTCTATTCGGAACAGTTAGGCATATCATTCAGCTTCCGACGGTGTCTGGGGACCTGGCCATTGCGATATTCAGGGAAACTGCAAGGCTGACGAACTCGCGCGTCTTGGAACGACATTGCCTGATACAGACATAAGGCATTCTCTCGGAATCCCTCTTCAAACATGCAAATATCTACTGAATGAAAAATTCGTAGAAGTTGCAAATGAAAGATGGCGAATGGAACCGACCTGCCACATTGCCAAAACAATCTGGCCCGCCACGAACGCCCAACGCACCAAGTCTCTACTTAATATAAGGAAGCAGGACATTCGCATAGTGACTGGTGTTCTCACCGGATATTGTCTGATCGGATTACACGCAGCTGGCTGGGCGCACCCTGGAACGACTACTGCAGAAGCTGCATAGATGTAGACGAAGAGGAAACCATCCCACATCTTCTCTGTCATTGCTCCGATATGCCAAAATGGAGAGAAAAAGCTCGGGGGCTATTTAAGCTGGACGTCAGAAGCCTTTGCACATTCTTGCTAAGCACCAAGTGGTTTACAGGGGATGGGAATAATTAGATAAACCCTCATGCGGTACCACAAAGGGCCCTGAGTCTAAGTGAGTCCTACTTCTGGACTGCCGCCCAATCTAACCTAACCTAAGGAACGATATACATGTTTTGAATAGAGCCAATATCAAGATGCTTATTGGTTACTTAACCGGACATATCTTATCACTTGTGCCGACATGTACCGAATTGGCCTATCTATGGAGACGGAGCCTTTGTTTTGAAGAGGGGATGATTATGTGTGATTGTCCGGCATTTACCAGTATAAGACTGCAATAATTAAATTCTTTCACAGTCGATACCTTTAATGTCTGGAATTGATCCATCAAGAAACTATTACCTTTTATTAGAGAGGCTGATAATAACTTGGGCTGTATGGGTTAGCGATTAGCATATCGCCGAGTGCCTTATATTATATTATGCGAGCTTCGGGACATTTTGGAGTTCAAGGTAACAGACTGGCTGATGCTTTAGCTAATTGCTTTTCTTCTATTTGAACTATGTTGGGCCAAGAACAGCGAAATTTGTCAGCCCGTTAGGGATCTCGTGACCGTTGCTGAAAAGGCCAGAGAGAGAAGTTGCGAAATTTCTTCTTCTTCTTAGTCCTGAAAGGACTGCTTACGAGGCAAAATCCACGGGGACGACATACCGTATTACCATTAACGACCCACTTCTTACATCTTGTACTTTCTCTGCAGCTTGCGGCTGTTCGGCCTCTACCAGAGTGAAATGGTCCATTTATGCGTCAGAGTATTCAAAATGGACGAGCTACATACTTTTTCCCTCAACAACCTACTACGATTCATTAAAGAGTCTAGTAAGTTTGCTGAAGCCGCTGAAGCTGAGTGGTTAGACGTGCATGCTAGAACTCTGTAGGACCTGGGTTTGTTCACTGGTCTAAGCAACATCTATGTATATAAGAAAAAGTTGATTCTAAATCTTTAAAACACTGCTTGATTTTCTATAAAACAGCTATAGTTGGGCACGTCATAACTGACTTGGATTCGACAAGCATACTTAAAGGTTCAGCGCACTCAACACAGGGTGACTGTTGTTGTTGTCATCATTGGTCATGGCCTACTGCGAATACACGAAGGAAGAATGTTCTTTCCGATTTTTAACTTTGGAGAAAGCTTCCGGGAAGAAGAAGTGAGTAATCAGAAGCGTCGAACACTTACGAGGTCACTGTCCGCGATTGGCGGACAAAAAGTGCATTTTAGCTTAAATCTCGAATGCGAACAAATGTGGGTAAGGACATTTCGGCATTTTGTTAAAGACAACAATTTTGAAGATTTATCGTCGTGGTCTTATATTGGTTCAAAATAGCATACAAAGCAAAAATATGTGCCAAAAACTGGATGGATTTTAAAAATTTGGAGAAACAAATTTGACAGCCATACTCAGATTACACAATTCGACAAATTTTGAATTTTTCACAACCAGCTGAGTAAAACACATCGTTTCTTGTAGACTTAGCTATGATGACTCATGATTTCGATGTAATACCGAAGTACTAAATATTAAAACTCATATATCTCGAGAAAGAACCCAAAACCGTATTTTTAACACTTTGAGGTTAGGATATCTCAAAATAGTGACGTGCTAGGGCAATTTGGCTTCAGCGCCAGGAATTCTGCTAGAAGCGATGTGATTTACTCAGGTGGTAAAATTTTGTTGAACTGTGTCATTGAATCATGAACAATTTTTTTTCTCGAGAACACGAATTGATCTAGTGAATATGAGTATGAGGTATTCTTCGTATAGCCAACAATTATCAAACGTGATATATGCGCACTTTAGACTTTTTAAAAGTTCATTTTTGTTTCACAGTGTCATAAATAAATATAAGAATTGTCATCATGACTGCAAAAAGCCCGGAGTAACATTTTGTTGGAAGCAATTTATTGATTGCACTTTTTATGTTCTCTGTCTGTTTTTCTATGCCAATTATAATTATTATTTTAATAAAGCTAAACCATGAAAAACTTTCGAAGGCAATGCTTCGAATATTCTATAAGGTTTATGTTAATTACTGTAGCACGTTGCATACTGTGCTTGCAATATTGTTTATTAGTAATTTACGAAGTAGTAGCATTGCCAATATGAGAAATTAATTTTTATTTAAAAGCTCTCATGCTAAACACAATATTACAAGCAAAAACTTATACTACGAAAAGCTCCGCTATTATTTGTTATTATTGATTTCGTTTATGACAGAGTGCGTTTTACGAAAAGTATGTACAATTATAGTAATTCACACAAAGGTAATTGCAACTGGAACAACCTTTTAGTACTTCAACAGAGGTTGCGTATACGCCGAGTTGTCGTTAGCTAATGAGAAATAAAATTATGCATCACCTTAAAAGCAAACAAAAAAGTTCGCCGTACACCGCTGAGACTAACATATTTTTGCAGGGAAATTTCAAAAAAAAAAATGTTTTTTAAATTTTTCAGTGCAACCCATACGTGGCAACAAAGAAAATGTTTAAAAATAGTTTTACTGGAATAATGAAAATACTTCCTTAAAAGATTAATGATTTTTAGCCAGACTTAATTTAGTGACTTTAGGGTGGTTTGTTAGGGTGATAAGAACCGAAATATGGTCGAAATTACTATAACGCGGTACTTGAGTTCAATGAGCTTTGGAACAACTTGAGACAAGAACATGGATGTACCCTACGAATGGCCGAAAATAAATTTGTTTTCGAAATTGCATTGCAAAAATACGTTAGATTCGAAATTGTACGTCTAATGTACATATGCAATGTCTCTATTAAAAATTATATTTCGTAGAAAAAAAATCTATTTGTTTGCATAAAAAAAAATTATTTATGAATAAAAATTTCATAATTTTATGTGATGTATTTTTGAACTAATTTAAAAAGTTTTGTTTTCCAATTTCCTCTTAATTCCATATCATAAGAGTAATTCACAATATGATATAGAGAAGTGTCGTTTTAACAACCTCCGTAGCGCAGATTTTTTTTAGCTTTTAATAAGAGAACGAAACAAAAAAATTTCAAAACAAAAAATTTAATTAGTTGCTTAAGATTTTGGCTTCTCGTTGCAAGAAGAATGTATTTTTGAAGAAAAAACCCTAGATTAGTTTTGTTCTATTTATCATGCAGTTTTTTCTCTGTGAATAGACACTTTATTAATGATGAAATTTATTTTGTAAAATAGCGTAAAAATAGGTTGAACCATTAAAAAAAGTTGTCTATTTGCTTAATTTAGCTGACTATGCGAATAAACGTACTGTTGTAAATGTGCACGTAGTGTAAACTAAAGTTTGAGCATTGTTAAATATACACAAATGTACATATGCATGAGAATGTATATATGTATGTAGGTCCCGGCATACGCACACATTGTATATTTTTCATTTTATAAAATATGAGTGCGTTTATGTACATATTCACATACATATGTATGTAAACTAATGCATTATGTATCCGGTTACAAACGCCTTCAATGACACAGAAAGTGGCACAACAGTTCACAAGTATTGTCTTTTTATGTGACATAGGACGATTCGATGCATGTTAGGGTAGGCAAACATAATATTTACATGTGCATGTAGACACGCGAGGATATTTTTAATATACCCAGCAATAAATCTAACTATCGCAAAATTAGCGTTGATCCATTGAGAATCGTTTAGGTTTTCGTTGTCAAACAGAAGGAGACTTACACCCACAGATGAATTATTGACATCGAAAGGACTTTTTCTGGAAATGTAAAAAAAAGACGTTTGCAAAGCTCTATGTATTTGATTATGGTTACCGCTAACGTAATTAATATATTTATGTATGTATACATGTAAAATCATTAAAATTTTAAAACTTAGATTCAACAAAAAAATTTGCACTTAATTATACTAAAATTAATGGGCTGCAAAACTGCATGCCTAAATATTTTCTAGAAAAATTTAATACAAATTGTGAGATTTTGATGAAGATTGAATTGATGTTTTTTTGTTAGCCTTTTTACTAAGTTTGAAATTTGGATTTATATTGTTTGGTTATAGAATGAACTAAATTTGTATGAATAAAAAGTTTATATAATAAAAAAGTAATCATGAACAAGTGAGGAATACCACATTATTGACAAAACTAAGAAGCGATTTGTGAAACAAGCGCTCTATCTCTTGGAGTTTTAAAAACTCAGACACGGATTGAGCTGCCAATAGCTGACGGCATATTCTCTCATCTTAGACTTTTTATAAAATAGTCCTAATTTGTACTACTGGGTTGGATATGTATATCTTCTCTTAAGTAAATTTCTACAGGCATAGTTTTGTAGTATATATGTACGTTTAGCAATCATGAGTAGTTACGCTCACGCGACTAGTGTGCGTCTCCTGAAAGCGTAACACAATATTCCAGCATTACTTTGGAAAGTAAGGTAAGCACGCGACTGGAATTTGAAAATAGTAAAATTGGAGCTCACGGTAGGAAGAAAAAAAGAAGGAGATGATAAAGGAACAGAAGAAGCAGAAAAATAAAATGAAAATACTATATTAAAAGAGAGCTGGGAAAATAGGAGCAATGCTCTTTTCTTAGGGTCCAGCGGAGTTGCTGATGAGCTTTTCCAGTGAGCACAAGCTTCTTTATTCTTTTGAAACATATTTGCATACATATACTATGTATGTATGTATCATCTATTACGGAAGAATTATTCGGAGCGCCTGCTAAAGGATTTTATCTATTGAGTGAACTATGTTAGAAATTAAATTGCTTTTGTGAGTCAATCAACTCCATATTCCGGTTATTTTGAGAAGATTAAAAATTAAACCAAAACACGGTTGGATGAAAGTTTAAACTTTGAATAACGAAATAAAATATTTTCTAAATGTATTTAAAAGCAAGAAAAGTATATGCCAGCAGCAAGTACCGTGGGCGGAAGGGATTGAAAGGGGGAGGCTGTGCGAAAAGAAGAGACATTTAAAAGCCATACATCTGTATTTTGAATGTTTTAGATTAAAAAAACCAAGTGTTGGAAGTCGCTATCAGGGTTTGAAAAAACTCAAATTAACCAAAAAAAATAATTCGAGAAAATTTTGACTAAAATTCGAGAAAATTTTCACTTTGAGCAGCTATAACTCAGCGAGTTTATGAATTTATATGACTAATAATAATAGTTAAGTAATTTGTTAGTGTTCGGCCGAGCTTCTCCTCCGATTTGCGGCGAGCGCCTTGATGTTATCTCACAAACGAGAGGGACCTACAGTCTTATGTCTAATCCAAACGGTGATTGTATTTTTTATGAGCTGTCTTTCATGGTAGAAACACACTGGGAGAGTCTTCATTGCCCGCCGAGGGGCGACCGCTATTAGAAAAAAACGTCTTCCTTTCTTTCTATTTTGATGTTAATCGGAAAGTGGGCTGGATAAAAGGCTCTGTTAGATGGTAGTGCGCACCAAACCACAAAAAAAATCGTGCTATACATCAATATAATTTTCTAGGACCGATCAAAACGTCTGAAACTGACAGACAGAGGGCGCCCATAAATCACGCAAGTGACTACTTTAGTAACTCCCGGTAGTACAGAGAGAGCCGATGGTGACTACCGCCTAGGACATTGCCTTGTAAAAGTAATCGATGAATTACACTGCAAGTAGTCGGTCGGTAATTGACGGTGTTTATCAGGTAGCTACCGATTCAGCAGTCCTGTAGTCACTCCCCCGTACTGCAGGGTACATACACACGTACACATATATGTAAGAAAGTGCCTATGTATATGTAAAAACATTATGTAAACAAATAAGTATTTTAGTGGATTTTCGAGCGTGTGCACTAATCGCATTAATCAAGCGGAACAATTGGATATGGAAAAGCGATTAGAAATAATTGCCCATTGCACAGGTGATAAATTATAACAAAAAAAAAAAGAAGAAAATAAATACTCGCAAATTAATCGCATTCTTATCTAAAATTCCTAATTTATCGAGAGTGTTATTTTGTTTTTGTTTTGGCCGCTAGCTTTCCTAACTGGATTGGACTTCCTATGGTTTTTATTTTAATTTTAAGGGCTGAATGCATTTTTGCATTCATTTGAAACCAAATGCTGCTTTTGGTTTGCTTGTAAGCTTTCAAAAGCTTTATCACGAAAAATATATGCAGTCTTTTTGAGCCCAAGAAGCGATCATATGAAAGGCTAAAGACGAAGTTAATTTGATTTTATGCCCTCTGGGTTCTTGGTTCTATTTTGAGTTCTGAGGCTTCAGAGCATGAGATGCTATCGAAACCAATATAAGCTTTAGATTAAGCTTTCGTTTTTATGCTCTATGAATAAAGAGAAAGATCACGGATCAGGAGCTATGGCGCACGCTATAGTCGATTGGTTAAAGTCGCATACTATTTATCACTCAATAGAACAAAAGTTTGGTGTAAGGTAAAGTAGCGTTCAAACGTTAGAAAAAGTTTATCTATACGCGATGGCCCATGAACGTAAAATTGAATAAGGAAAAATGAATTAGCAACACGAGTTTACGGGGTGTGCATCTTTGCACATCGATGACGCGGGTTCGACCCCTTGTGAAAGTCTAGAAAAAAGAAGTCTGATGAGGAGATGTGGTGATCTTCGAAATAGCTGCTATAACGTCCAACTTTTAGACTTTGTTGCTTTTTCCATTTTTTCTAATAAAATAATCATGGTACAAAGCTCAATAAAAATATGAAAAGTAAAATTGTAGGTTTGTGAGCGCCATATCTTTTTTAAGGTCGCTTAAGTTATTTTCTGGATGCGGAAAACCCATAACCATCTAACTTTTATAGACCTGATAAAAATGAAATCCTAATTGTTGCTTCTTTGAAAAAAATCGAAAAATTTTAAACATTTAATATTAGGATACCTTAGCTAACAAACATCACGCTGCTGTATTCATATATCATATAGACAAACTCTTTCCGTCTGACTTTTTAACCGACTTCAAAAAAAGGAGGAGGTTACCAATTCGTCGGAATATTTTTGTATGTATGTGGCCGCATAACTTTGGACTGCGTTAACCGATTCCTATAATTTTGAGTTGGTCCCATACTAATTTGGTTTAGATATTTCTCTAAAACAGAGTTCCCCAAACTTTTTTTTCTCGTAGACCCCTTTCGAAAATTTACTGGCTTCGGTGGACCCCCTGCTGATACATTTCTAAATATTTCCAAAGCTCGTAAAAAAATTAAATGTGAAAATTAGATCTAACAAGGTAAATTTGCATCGCGGGTGAATTCAAAAACTAAACTCAGAGTGGCCAAAATAAAAGTAAAATATTTTCATGTGTTCTATTTATAAAAATAATGTGATTACCCACTTGTAGGTTTTAAAAAAAGAGAGCCCGTAAATACATAAAAATACTCTCTCACTCGGAAGAGTTATATTTTTTAAGACCAAAAATGTTCGGTTCACTCATGACTTTGCGCGTGGAGTATATGTAAAATAGTTTATTTGTGTTAATGGCATCATTTTTATTTTTATCGCTGCTAGTTTTAAAGTGAGGCGAAAAATATTTATCACGTATTTAAAACACAAAACTTTTAATTCAGAAACCAAATAACCAAGCAAGCAAGAAGTACAAAAAGTGTTCCACCGTCTCATCTTCTTCAAGGCAAGATGGGCAAATGGACTTGTCATTTACGCCTATCACAGTCAGATGTTTGTGCCTGGTGAAGTGACCAGTCAGCAGTTCAGCAAGTTGTCTGCAGTGTCGTCCGCTCAGTGAGAGCAAAAAATTAGATAGACCTTGTGAGATTAAAGGCAACATGAGTTTTGCCCACCTGCATCCCTTCGATGCCTCTTCTCGTCGTTTCTGAGCGAAGTATTCACCCAGTTTCTGATGGTGGCTTCGATTGCCGAACGTGAGAGTGCTAAAACTGATGGCGGACCGAGGAATGCCTAGTCTGAGCAAACTCTGGCCAAATGATCAGATGTCACATAACCAGGTACTCCAGAGTGACCTGGCACCCAGAGTAAAACAACCTCGTTATGTTCACCATCATATTTTAGTCGAGACTTGCATTGTCGAACTAGTTTGGAAGTACTTAAATAGAGGGCTGGCCAATGCCTTAAGTGCAGCTTGGTTGTCACTACAGACACGTAAACTCCTTCCCATCCACCTATGTTCCACCACGTAGTCCATGGCTTTGAATATTGCAATTATCTCAGCCTGGAAGAGCGAAGCATATTCCCCAACAGAAAAGTGATGCTTATCTGCGTTAAGTTCGAAAAAGACCCGGGATCATGACCCAGAGTCAGTTTTGGAGCCATCAGTGAAGATTCGAATCATGTGAGTACGGTCTCAGTGATGGAGTTAAACCAGCATTCAGTCTCAGGGAACTCAAAATTATAGAATCTCTTCAACAAAGGTAATGGTGGTGTAATATCCTGTAGCAATGAAAAGACACAAGTGCTTAAATCTCTGTCGCCAGCAATTTTCGCCGCGCCCCACTCATTGTCATACCAGCATCCGGTTATTTTTAGTCTGCAGGTGGCCTTTAAGGTTTCCCCACGTATGAACACAAAGTGACGGTAAGTGCAGCACTGCGTCAAGAGCACTATATACCACTAAAAAAATTAAAGTTAATTAAAGAGGCTATCAAGCAACCAATTTGGTTCTTTGCATCAAAACCAGATAAATTTTCGTGGACCCCCATTTACAACTCATGGACCCCCATATTTTGTTCACGTCACCGTGGATCCCCGTCGAGTAGTGGAGGTCCACCTGGACCACTTTGGGAATCACTGCTCTAAAACGTAAAGAACTTGGTACATTATTTTCGAGTTGTTCTAACAAGCTTGCATTTCAACTCCTACGATAAAATTAATAATAAATAAATGGGTGTGAAACCTGATTTTTTATTTAAAGTGGCGGTTTTATTTTTTCTCTCTGATGTCAGGATTTATTTTAAGGGACTTTGATATGATTAGTTCAAAAATTTATTTAAAAAATTCAATGCAATGTATAATCAAAATATGTGTACCAAATGAAAGAGGAAATTTCTTTAGAATTAAAAAAAATAAAATTTTTTGGATTCACAAGGACGAATAGACAAATTTCTATGCTGATAAAGTTAGAAGGACGAATTTCTAGGATTTTATCGAGTTTATATAAGTCCTTAACATATAATTTTTTCAAAAACATATGTATATTGCGAAATTTCAAGGACAAAAATTTTAAAGAACATTTTAAATACTTACCAGTCCTTATGCACCAAAAACTCAAATCTGTTTGAATTCTACAGGATTTCCTCTTTACTTGGATACACATACTTCTTCTCTAAGCACATTTACTGACGTCAGAGTGAAAAACTAATTATCAAATAAAAAAATGAAATATTGCCAATACTGGTCAAGAAACTGTCATCCGTGCAAATTAAAAAACCCAAAAATCCCGGGATTATTTGCCAACGACTTTTGGGACCTAAAAAAGGCCGGGATCGCGGGATTAACATTTAACATTCCTAGCATGATAAAAACATTACAAGGTAAATTCATTCTTTCAATTCGTCGGACATGATTTTTTTCTGACGTTTGCCAACATTTTAAAATCATATAAAATTGAAAATAAAAAAANTCGTTAGTAAGTCTATTCATGATGAAATGTCAAAGCATACTGAGCATCTTTCTCTTTGACACCATGTCTGAAATCCCACGTGATCTGTCAAATACTAATGCATGAAAATCCTAACCTCAAAAAAATCACCCGTTATATATAATAAAATTTAGACAGCAATTTCTTCATAGAATATCAATACATTTTTCACTTCTGCCAACAGCCAGTTTCAGGAAAGTAATTTAAGTGAAGAAAGATTTTTTGTATTTAAATTTAATGTGCAAACTGACAGAAAGAAAATAATACTTTTGCACTGAAATTACTGATGAAAGTGGCAGTAAGAGATTGTTTCAGAAGTATAAAAATATTTTTTTCTGTCAAATTTTGCGGCAAAGTAAGAGTCCAAATCGGTTGGAGACTCTTGTCTTTCATCTAGATTAAATATCGCAGGTTAATATTCAGGGCTTAAGCTTATAAGGGAAATCTCAGGAAGGTAAACCACTTTAGAAAAGTATAGTACCTAATAGATGAAATTTTTGGATAGAAAAAATTAAGTTTGCATTTCATGAGCTGTTTTTATACTCGTATGAAACCTTTATTTGTAAAGGTTTACTTTTGCTTTCTCCCTAATTGCCGGTTTTGATGACGTTTTGTAAAGCCTTTTCGAAAAAGTAAAAATACCTCCTTAATATAGATATTAATGGGTTAAAATTTGTGAAAAAAGTGCTAGCAAGGTTTAAATTCGTGTTTCTGAAAAAATGATTTCCGAATTTATTAGAAATCGTTTTTGACTATTGCTGGGACTAACCGTGTATTCGGATATCCGAATATTCGTGTATACGGATCAAATCCGGATATCCGTTCTATTTTTTATTCGGTTGTTCGGTTAATATCCTTTACTTTGCTCTAGGGATATCCGATTACTATCTCTTATATTTTTTATACAAATATCCTGTTAAAATCCGTTTATTTTGCTCTCTTAATGTCCGGATAAAACCCGTTGAATTTGCTATCCATATATTCGGTTAAACTCCGTTCATTTTATTTCCCGAATATTCGGTTAATATCCGAATATCCGGATGTTCAAAAAATTCGGGTAGAACTCCCAGTTCTTATTTAGACATGAAGCGTTTTCATAGTCAAAATAAAGTCGACTCTAAAGTTAGTTGCAGCGAAAAAATTTTGTAGTGTGGTAGAGCAAAACCGTCATAATCCTTAGAAAAAAGAAATTTATGGATTACTCAGATTTGAATTCTGCCAGCTTTGAGTATAAAATGCATTCACACATTTATTGTTTTTACAAAATGCCAGTGTGAATTTGTGAAATTATTCGAAATAAAACTGTAGTTAATAAAAGTAAGTACTTACTGCTTATACGTACAATTATCTAAATGTGTCTGCGTTGCGGCTAATGTTAGTTAAAGTTGCTAAAATGATGCTAATTCGTCGGTGCTAAGATTTTGTGGGTTTTTACTTTGCAGTCTCCAGCAGTTATGTGGGGTATTTAGTATGAATTTGATTGCAGTTGTTGTTCTTTACTTTCCCTAGTTTATTTGTAGTGTAGACGAGGGTACTTTTTTATTGGTTTTAAACACTTTTATTATCTTTTTATTACACTTTTTTTTAGTTTTTTACTTTTAAACTAAATTTTACTAGTAACTGTGGGTTTTCTGCGGCGGCAACTAATTGGTGGGCTTTTTCTACAAGCGTTCAGTCAATGCTACACGGAGAAAGAAGGTGTTAATAAATCTAAAAAAAAGATATGTGATAGTGTTAGTAAGTAGATGGGTTTATTATGGGGTCGATTATATCAGCTAAATGGGGGCTTCACCACTGACGTCTAAGCCACTTGCTTATAGAAATTGTGCCGTGCTGGGTTTGTTTTGTTCTTTGCTTCCAAGCTTGATGCACCTGAGCGAGGTTCCTTTTCTAAGTACTGTCCGGTTGTTTGTGTGTTTAAAGCACTGGACTATGTACATATGTATGTACATGTATTAGGGCGGTCAAAAAAAAAAACTTAAGTTGGAATCTTAATTCTGTCACCCCCTCGGAATGTTCCATACCGGAATAAAGCAATATTATTTTAAAATCAATAAATATCCAAAAGTCGCTCAAAATTTAGGAAAGAAGTAAATTTTTCATAGAAATGATGTAGAATTGTTTTAAATTAATATTTTTTGATCGGAAAACTATTTCTCTTTAGGAGACTTCTAATAATAATACCCAACTTAACCATTTTTTAACCGTTTTCCAAAAAAGGAGGGGGCTATCAGTTATGTATATATGAGAATTGAAGTTGGGTTTTTTTGCTTAAAAATTACTTGTTACCTATAGAAAATCGCTGGTAATCAAAAATGGTAAAATAAACAATTGGGTGTTATTATTGGAGGTATCCTAAAGAGAAACAGAGTTTTCTGAACGAAATATTCTAATATTCATTAATTCGATACCATGTCCAAGAAAAATCTTTTTTCCCAAAATACATAATTTTATTCGGCACAGAATAATCGTGGGGCGAGCGCATTAAAATTCCGACTTTACATTTTCACATGCATTTTTGGACCTCCTTACTGTATATTCATACATACATAGATACGTACTTATTTGTTTTCTAAGTATTTCACGCTTTCGTTAATTGAGTTTCGCTTCAAAAGGCCACCGCCATTACCAGTTATTTGTGGGTGTGGGCATTCGACTCGATACTCCCTCAATGAGTTGTTCAAATTTATATTAAATCCGCATTTGTTTTTGTGTTTTTAGATTCTTTAGTCAATTGTTACGTGTAAAGGACGTTATGCATAATTAATTCTATTTGTTTATTTTCTGTTTCTTTTATTTTTCTCTTTTTCTACCCAAAGCTGCATTACGTCAACGAAAATTAGTAACGAGCCGCACAGCGACAACCAGCAACGAACATCAAACCACTCACTGAAACAGCTTTAATACAATGAAGCTCACACAGTAGACCGTACGGGCATGCATTAAGAAAAAAATAACAACATTTATAAAAAAAAAAATAGCAACCAAATAAAAACGAACGAATTGAAGTTATAACAATGGAGGAACGAACAATAAATGTGACGCGATAGCAGATGCGATGATGGTGGAGCTGGCACTGAAGTGGTTGGTTTAAGTCAGATTTGTTTGGCAGTTTATTTGTGCGGTTTTAAGCTTTTTGATAAAGAATCTTTTGTATTAAAAAATTTTAAAGTCAATTTTCTTTTGTTAAACACATGCACGATGAGTAATTTGTAGTAAGCATTTAATAAATAAGAAATTGTTTCCGAACAATCTGGTCGCAGACTCGCAAGCACTTATGCAAGCTAGTTAAAATGTACATACATACATATGTACATGTAAGTGTGTATTTATGCAATTCCACAGCTTGACTTAGGTTAGCTCAGCGCTTACATTAGCCCAGCACTTAAGATTGTGGCCGAAACTGCCAGCTACCAATGCTTATTTGCGAAACCCCGGTTTTCTATTTCTATACACTGAGTTAAAGATAGATCTATCTATCTATCTATCTATAATAGATATTTATGTATCTATGTATGCACATAATTGCAATCAAATTAGCACTCCGATTTTAGCAAACGTGGTGGCTGAGAGTTCTCATACACGCAGACACTGCACGCGCACAACAATACATATAGCCTGGCGTAGCAGAAAATTCACAATATTGCCAAACTGATAGTAATCTTTTGGCCTATAACCCATTTTTTGCGAAATTTTCTTATAGTTTTCACATAAAATTTCACATGTACTGAATTAACTAAATATCTACCTACTCGTATTTCAAAGTTTAACACATAAATTCTAACACTTCATCCACAATAGGCAAAAAACTCTACCTTCGAAAGTTTCTCAAAACGCGGCTCAACGTTCTTCTGTCTTAAGTACTTTTTAACCGTTCAACCAATCGGCTGGGCGAGCGTGAGAATTGGAACTGAGTTAATGCATTAGCTTACCAGCTAACAAAAGTAGCAGCGGCTTTCCAGTGAAGCAAGAAAAAAAAGCGCATACCAAGGTACACATACGCATACATACAAACCTCCATATATAGTACACACCCTGCAGGGAAAACTAAGTATACTACCAGTTCCCGCTAAACTAGTGCTGTCTTCTATCTTTCCTTTTACAACTAGTAGTATTTTCAACAAGACGAAACATCCCCAGTTAAACAAATGAGTGCCTTTTTTTCTTGCGGTGCTACAACAGTTACAATGGCTAAGGGACTAGAGCGCTGGTTTGTCAATTTGAGACATACGAGGCTGGAGTCCTCAGACAGGAGACATGTTTTAAATTTAATTTTTAATTTAATTAAGTTAATTATATGAAAAAGGACTGCGCCTAGACCATGATCCGAAAATGAAACTTCCGTCAATTCATTTCCAATCCAATGAATACTGCAAATGATTTGTATTACTTATTATATTAGCGCTAGTCGCATTTTCTCAAGTAGCTTTTGAAATTTTTACACCTACTTGAGAAAACGGTCTTAGTCTTAATTTTTTTATTCGTATTCGTCATTCTCGTGTCGTATTCGCATTCTTCTTCTCGCACTCGTCTTCATTTTTGTATTCGTATTAGTCTCAGCAATCGTTTTCGATTTCGTATTCGTCTTTGTATTAGGTTTTAAATTCGCACTCGAAATCGTGTTCGTCTTAGTATTCATGTTTCCATTCGATTTCGTTTTGAACTTTGTATGCTTTTTGCCTTCGTATTCATGTTCCTTCTCGTCCTCGTATTCTTCTTCACCTAAGGTCTTTGTATTCGCTTTCGTCTTTGTCTGCGCTTCTTTACGTCTTCGCTTTATTGTTCGTCTTCTTGTTCGTCTTTTTCGTCTTAGTCTTAATCTTAGCCATACTATTGGTCCTGGTTTTGGTATGAGTCGCCTTTTTACAATGCATTAATCCTTTGTCGGTACTACAACACATATCTTCCATACAAGTAACTGTTCAGATATGAAATTTTGCGTTGTAACTTCGACATTTAAGAACACACGATTTTGCACTACATTCACTTAAGATTAATAAAAAATTGACAGTAAAATTTATCAAGAACTGGTAATTAATTTTTTCTTTGAAAATTGAACAATAGTAATAAAAAGGGGCCAAATATTGTCTTATTGGTCAACCTCTTCATCAGCTTATACCAGGTATGGAATTAGTATTTTCTGCCAGTTGAAAAATTTACTGAAATTTAAGTTTACTGACCGGCTTGCGTTTTCACTGCTGGGTATTTACATATATATGTACATGCATAGCATAGCATACTCTCCAAGAGCGTCAATGTGTCAACTTCAAGTCCCACTGGTATTGGCGTGCCTTCCAAATAGCCACTGATTGTGAGTAAAAGCTTCTGAACACCTACTTTGCCGCCTGCTCGTCATGCAGTTTCACTTCCAATAAATAACAAAAAAGAAGCAACTTAATTCCGCCATAAAGTGTTCTCTCAATAACACATACATACATCAGTGCACGGACTTTACCACTTTATTGGTAGATCTACCAACTTTTTAGCTGTATTCTATTTTCTACCATTTTTACCAACAAAGGCAAAAAATCTACCGATATTTTCCGGGAAAAACAGAGATTTAAATGAACGCAGTGTATGCATAGTTTGTCATCGAACACACCTAAAATAAAAACAAAAAGTTAACTCTGAGCATAACCAATTTAAAAGTCAAATAGCATCTCAATCAGCTGTTTTTTTTTAATTTTTCGTTTGAAAAACATTTTTATTTAAGGCATTTTAAATGTAATTTTAATCAAAAAACTTTGAAGTGGAGATATGTAATTGTTTGAGCTTGTTTTTAAATTAACACAGGGCTTGAATTACGGCATCCGTGATGGAATTAAATTCGAATCGAAAATAGTTTTGAGATAATCTCAATGAAATTACGGTATTAGGTAGCGAGCTCGCTTTTTCAATTCAAAATGACTTTTAACAAACAGGTTCTCTCGAGAGAGGTCATTTTCTCTTCAAAACTGTAATTCATTGAGTTGTCCAATGATATTTTTATGTTTAGTCATTAATAGGGGTAGTTCAAGATGATATCTTAATGACAGTTAAATAAAAATGTGAAATTTTTAAATGCAAGTTCCTTATAATTCCAACCTACAGAAAGCACAGAGATTGTTTGTCAAAAGTCCACAGATTTTATTTCATTCGATTCAAGTGGAGTTTTTTTCGATCACGGGTGCCATAATTCGGGCCCAGTGTTATATATATGTTTTTGTTGAAAATGAAATTTTATAATAAACTACAATTATTCCAGGAGTACAGAAACAAAAATTACAAAAAACCACGCATAATTACAGTAAGAATTACACAGATGCATCATTTTGACATTAAGAACCACCGAGGCGAAAATTCAGCTGCTCCGATAACACCACCTTATTTATTTTACCTTTTACCATTTTTTGTATCTAAAATCTACCAATATTAATTTTTTCGAAGTCCGTTCACTGACATACATACTCACTTCCGTCGTTTGCTTATTTGTTTTCCGACTACCACAATAGGCGCTCTTTTCCAGCGCCACTTACAGTTGTAGTAGTGCTCTTTACTGTTATGTTTTCTGTCATCTCTTTCTTTATGGGAGCCATAAAGAGGGGCACAGCTGTTGTGACAACTTTAGTTTGGAACCATATGTAGCTAGACTGTTTACTCCACCGTTGTCTTTGTTCTTGTAGGCGGTTTGTTGGGGTTGACTTGTACGCCGTAAATTAGCTTGTTTTCTTTTGCTTGAACTGATTAAAAATGCAGCGCTTGTTGGTTGAAGCTTTAGTGAGCTTTTGACTATTGCGCAGGTACTGTACTTTTGTGTTGGTCTCCGCTTGTGAGGCACTGTTTGAGAAGATTTACCACAGAAATTAGTTAAGAAACAGCGGTTTGACAGCCGCTGAAGCTTTGAACTGGTCGAGAAATGCGTAAAGTTTCTAAAATACTAAAATACCAACAAGGCGCACAATTCTTCTACCTTCTATCTATTCTTCTATCTAGAAAGTTTATAGACTTTGCGCGTTCTCTTACGGCCTTCAAATGGAAAACTTTATTAAACGAATAAATACCTACATTTCAACATTGCCAATTGGCTTCTTCTACCAATTTTGTACATACATACATACATATATAAGGTATGGTGGTAGGGTAGTATTATTCCAGTCTAGGTTAAGTCCTTAGAAGATTTCGTTGCACCTCTTTCCCATTGCGAGAAAGACTATGTTGCTGGCAAAGCGTCTAAATTTATCCGTTTCGAGATTCTGTGGATCCCGGCAGCTCACAAGTCCAAAAGTGTCCATCATAAATTGTCTCTAATAGACCGACCAAATGAGATTTTGCATATCACCAACCCAACGGTATCCGCCCCACATCCAAGGGTAGTGTCGATCAAATTATTGGAACTTGTCTTCGGATCCATTGTGTACACTTTTGTGAAAGCTAAAAAATTATCGACCATACTATTTAGAGGAGAGCGGTCATCACTGCGGTTAGCACTGAAGTATCGAGGTTTATTCACTGTATAAAATGTATATAGGTAAGACGTACCTCGGAGACTAATATGGTTACGACGCAGGCAGACTCATCTCCTGCTCCTTGATATTTTATTCAAAGGGTCTTTAGAAATTTTCGAAGCGCTGAGCTGATTTGCTTCATGAAAGCTTTTCTACTTCCTGTTTATATGATAATAATTATTTGCCACTAATTGCCCCTCCACTTTGCGAAGTTTCGGTCTTACCAACAGAGACATGTCTTCTTCATTTGGTCCTTCTATTAAGTTCGTGGGCGTTTTCACTTTCCACCCAAATGTACCAAAACTAAATATCTTTTCACCGGAGTATCTTCGCCCTAGCCACCGAAAAAAATTCGAATGTTCAAAATTTCCCGAGTTTTGCAAGTTTATTTTTTGAATATCTCAAAAACTTATAGTTAGAGCTCAATGTTTCTTTACAAACGCCTTTAACTGATCTTAAAAAATCCTGAAGGTATGACTTTTTGAACTTAGAAAAAATTGTTTGGATCTTTTTTTTTCTAAATTAAACAAACAATTTTTAACACAACATTATTAAAGTTTGCACAAAAAAAAAAATTCCAGATCAGTTAGAGGTATTATGTAAAAAAAATGAACCCTAAAATTTATATCAAAAAGTTTTTGCCTGTACGATAATTTGAATATCGTAATTCTATAATTTTTTTATTTTTTCCGATTTTTGTTAAATATATATTTTTATTATTTTTTTTTAAATACGGTGAAATTCTGACATTTTGAACTTTGGCATTTTTTCTTTGCTAGAACTTCGTTGTATAATAAAAGAAATGTTCGATCCAAATTAATTCAAATCAAAGATGGTCGATTTGACATTGATTGGCCTATGTACTACCACGTATGATTTAGTTAGCCTGTCTCAATGGTCGCCTACTCCGCAAATTTAATGATGAATCAATTTGGTAGATGCTCATATGTGATAAGCCCAGTTGGAAATTTATTCAAAACATTTGAAGAAAATACGTTTCTTTTACTGTTGGTTGGTTGGTTGTAGTGCTACCTAAGCTCATGCTCAGGAATCAATTAGCGCATAAAAGCGCCATTTTGGTGCATTGGGACTTTGGATTTCTGTTTGTATTTGTCTGAGGGGATAACCCAGTATCACCGCTACAGATTCATCCAAACAAGCTCCCGCCTTGGCCAGGTCGTCTGCTCTCTCGTTGCCTTCTATGTTCCTATGGCCGGGAACCCAGACAGGAGAGATGGACATTGACTGAGACGCTGAGCGTAACTCCATCTTGCATTCCTTGACTAGCTTGGACTTAGTTACAGTGGATGATATAGCCAGGAGTGCTGCCTGGCCATCTGAGTAAATAACCGCTCTTTCTTTCCTGGTAGCGCTATTCCCTAGTATTCTACAGGCTTCACAGATGACCAGAACTTCAGCCTGAAATATGCTAGCATGGTTTTCCAGCCGGAGGGACCTATTGACTCCTATTGGCTCCTCGGAATATACCCCTGTCCCTACACCGCAGTCCATCTTGGACCCGTCAGTGTTGATACAGATGGCTTCCCTATCGGCAGCTTGGACCCTTCTCCATTCCCTTCTGGATGGAAACCGCACTTGTACATTCAAGCCAAAATCGAGGGTTGATACCATATAGTCCGTGGTTTTAATTCCTATCGAAGTAAAGCCTAAGATTGAGCTATGCCCAAAGGTTCTCGATCCCCACAGCCCCGACTCTCTGAGTCTTCAGTCTCTGACATTCAGTGCTTCTTTTACTATTTTGTGCAATTTTCCTACTACCTTATACGTGGTATTGCATTTCTCGGTGGGTAGTGTTATGTACCTATTGATTACGCATTGGTACTAATTTCAAATGGTTCTAAATAGAACTCATTATCTACTTTGCATAAAATTGAGAGATAAGCGTAAGTAAGTCTGCAGCTTTGTATTTTTAATAGAGTTATTATCCAATTAATTTAATGTTCGGTCATAACCATTAATTAATTCCCGAAATAAGTACTTACATACATGACCAAAATGCAAAGATGCAAGCAAGTGCCATCTACTGAATTCTGATTATTCGCATTTAATTTTTTGTTGAAATGTTAGTACAATATTTATGTTTAGGTAGTTAAATGCGGCGTCGGTAGTTATGTATCTATTTGATGTGAATTGCGAATGCCGCAAGCACACATGTCCGCAAACATGCTTACGTGCAAGTAGATGATCATCTGCAAATACATATACAATTAGGCAAGGAACTGCATGTAGGAATTCACATTTATTCACCTTTGTACATATGTATGTATGTACATAAATACGAGTATGCATTTGAACAGTTGCTCCAACTGCACCACTCACCTAAGTATGTATTGGCGCACGGATGAGTTACGAGTAACAGCTGTGCAGTGGACAGTTCAAACTACAACTTTTACTAAATGCGCCAACATTATAACATAATAAATATAATTGGCACATTAGGTTGGTGCTTACCAATATATACATACATACATACGTATAGAAAATTTATTTACAGGAAGTTTTGCAATTTTCTTTTATTAAAAATCGGATGCTCTCGATAAATGAACTTTGGAAGAACGTTTTTATTTTAATACACACTGGGGTTGATATGGTATTTAATCAGAGAGCAACACGAGTATGTATACACATTCCAAGATGAAAAATGTGAACACAATGCTATCACGCTGAAGCTCGGAACACTTTGACGACTGCAACTTCACGACGTAACGACAGCGACATCATTTTGTCGACAAATGTCGCCTTGAAGCCAGCTTCTTAAACATTTTGAAGACCTCAGCGACATAGCAAACAGCTGATTTTAAAGTTTGACATTTTGGTATATTTATTTCACAAATTGTGTATTTTTATTTAAGTAAATAAGAAAAACATGAACAATCAAGAATATGTGATTAATTTTGCGACAATTTAATTTTGCAGCACTACATCTACTCATTGTCGCCGGCAAAATTAGAAATAGATTTAATTTGGCGACGTCGACAATTGCAGTCCTGCAGCCAAGATGTCGTGCTGTCGTCAAAATAATTGTGTCCGTAAGAACGTGTGTATTTAAAATTTGACATTTGCTGCTTGTCGCTTGCTGTCGTCAAAGTGTTCCGAGCTTGAAGATTCATTGGAATTTTGTTTAATGCTTCTCGGCGCTTTCGGCAAAGTTCTGGAATTTTTTATAACATTTTGAGACTGTGATATTTTTTTTGGTTTTTTTCTGGGGTCGTTTGACACTTTTAGATTTTTATGAAGATTAAGTTAAATTTAGGTGACTTACAGCGAATTTCACAAAAGCAATTTAAGTGAAAAATGATTTTATTTTTTTTTTGAGTTTTTATGGAAATTTACGGAAAATAAAAAATCATTTTCCATTTAAATTGCTGGTGAAACCGGCTGTTAAAATTTTAGAGCAGTTCTTGTTTTTCATGCTTTAACTGATTTTCGGAATGATTTTTCTACAAATCTTTTTTTATAGAATATTTCAAGATGTTTTCAAGCTTTCTTGAGTTAAAATATTTTTCCAATCAAATACTTGACAGAGCGAATTATGCATTTAGTTGTCTAGTAGCTCTCTGGTACATATTATAACTTCATATTTTCATACCACAGCAGTGCATTTTCTAAACATTTCATAAAATTTGAATTTTCTAAATCCTTTAAACTATATGTAGACCCCTTTCATGGTTAGTGGAATAACATCCTCACAATCGTTAATCCAGACAGTTTTAAAATGATATAAGCCTTTGGATAAATTGATTTTTCGGCTCACCATCCAAGATAACATTATCGATGAGGAGATACCTAAGGCGAAAATATTCAAAATCAATATATGTGAAGTGTTGAATTTGCATAGAAAACATCGGGTCACAAAGGCTTAGCAGGTAATAATGAAGTAGTTGTGATCAGCGTTGCCGAAAGCTTTCGCTGAAAATCGTCAATTTACCCTAAAACATCAACATTTCGACCCAAAAAAAAAAAAAACGTCAAATTTTTCTTTATTATACTTTTTTAACAAAATAAAAAATACAAACGAAATAACATACAATCAGCCATATGCATAAAAACCAAGCAATTGCATACCCTTCACTTAAATTTATTTGAACAAATTGAAGGTCTGAAATTTTAAGATAAAGCATTTGCTTAGGTTTAATGCAGACGGCCCAATACATATGACCACACATTACAAAACGAAATGGAACCTACATCGCATTTTTACAATTTAAAACACAACTGCTTTTAAATAGTTGATCTCTACTCGTTTGATGTTTTTGAAGATTTTGATCCAGTTTTAAAGTAGGGGTCTTCACACCGAGCTTAGTAGTCGGTAACTCGGTGTTCGGTAATTTTTCTCCATGTATTTTGTTTGTGTCAAATTATTTTATTATCGGTTTACCGGTTTCCGTGAAGTAAGCTTGATAATTTTTCTAGTAGTTGGTAAACTGTTCGATATTTATTCAATTTTAAATCCTCCAAGACTAACAAAAGAAAACTTAAAAGGACGTTTACAGTTGATAAAATTTCCGAGTAGCAACTAGCAGTGTGTCGACTTTATTTTCAGTATCAATACTCAGTTATGTTTCTTAAAAGTTGTCAAAACGCAACCCCCCCCCCCGCCTTTTATTCCCATTACTGTTGCCTTAAGTGTTATCGTAATCCATGACAACATATGCAATCATTAGCGCCCAACTGCAGGGTCCTGGTCGTGACCTAGGTACATGAAAAACAATCTGAACTGTCTTCCATTAATCACCAACTGACTTTAGAAGGAGGCATTCTGGTGAAGTACCAAAGCTACTCTTTACTTAGCTGATAGATGGGGCAATGGTTAAAACTCCACTGTGAATCAGAGTGATCTGTTAATCCCGAAGAGTGCAACTCTACGCATCATCTACCACTACATAGCTTTTCACGTCGTCCAATATTCACTCTTACGTGTTTGGCCGGTGCATTTAGTTGGTCTTCTCAGACTCAACTATAGGTTCTAATCTACTTAGCATCATTGCTATTTATTTACCTTGACTTTGGGTTGCAACAGACATAAAATGACCCAATGCGCGAGTATTTTAAAAGTCCTGATCTGGAATAGAGATGGTAATATTAATTGTAATAGAATTATAATTTAACTGGGGAATTTCTAGCCCATTATTTCCAAGTGTTAAAAGGAGGAGACTCTCGGCCAAGCAATAACATATGTACATATGTGTAAGCGCCAATCTATTATTATTATTGTCATTATTATTATTAAAAGTCAGTAAATTATTGTACACCCTAATGTAGTAAAAATACAAATTATGTACTATTTGGTAGCGATGCCGCTTCTTTTTTAAATGAAGCAATTTAGTCGCCATCAACTGAAGCTGTAATGAAATCAAGTGTCCATAAAAAGCTTAAATACTATAGATGCAATTGTCATTGAGACACAAACAAATAAAAAAAGGAACAGTCCAGCGCCTTCGTCTTGGTCTGCAGGCTGTATCGGAGATACACCCGCTAAATTTAAACGTAGAATACGTGGTATGGTTAAGAGCATATCCAAGTCAAAAACGAAAGCACAAACTAAGAAAAAAATATCGATAACAAAAGCGATAATAAAATCGATAACAAAATCGATAAAAATATCGATAACAAAATCGTTAACTAAATCGATTACAAAATCGATAAAAAATCGATTACAAAATCTATCGAAAAATCGATTACAAAATCGATAACAAAATCGATTCCAAAGTCAATAACAAAATTGATAACAAAATCTATCAAAAAATCCATTACAAAATCGGTAATAAATTCGATAAAAAAATCGATAAAACTATCGATAACAAAAGCGATGGCAATATCGATAGCAAAATCGGTAAAAAAACCGATAAAAATACCGACAACAAAAGCGATAACAATATCTATAGAAAAATCGATAAAAATATTGATGACAAAAGCGACAAAAATATCGATAACAAAAGCGATAACAATATCGATAGCAAAATTGTTAAAACAATCAAGAAAAATATCGATAACAAAACCGATAAATAATCAATAATAAAATCAATAACAGAATCGATTACAAAATCGATAACAAAATCGATAAAAATATCGATCATTATATCGATAAGTTCCGAAAATATCGATAGCAAAATCAATAACAACATCGATACAAATTTCGATAACAAAATCGGTGAAAATATCGGTAACAAAACCGATAAAAATATCGATGGCAAAATCGATTAAAATATCGGCAACAAAATCTATAAAAATATCGATAACAAAATCGATAGCAAAATCGATAACAAAATCGATAAAAATATCGATAACAAAACCAAACAGATCCACATTAACTGAAACTTTCATATGTACGTATATATGCATTTACATATGTACATACGCTGCGATCAAAAGCCGCATTACATACGCATACATACTTTTTGTCTCCTTCCCACACTTCCAACATATGCACGTGTTTGCAAAATGATGACGAGGTGATTTTGTATGGAAAATCATTTATGCCCATATATTTGAATAAAATAAACATATATAGAAGATATCAACCAATACTTCCCATATACCAAACGAAAGGAAAACTCTTGAATTTTTGATTAAAGAAAACAAAAACAAAATCATTTGAGCGGTTTTCGAGCATTTTGGTAATGAAAAAAATTTGCAAATTTTTTCAACAATTTTTTGCCTTAAAATGCTCAATATTTGTTAAATTTATATAAAATTTGTACCCGATAATATTTCTACTGCTCCAAAGAACCTATATCCCGAAAATGAAGGTTATATATGCCAACAATAAGTTGCTAGAGCACTTTAAAGGCTCAAAATTGACCCCAAAATAAGGCAATGTTTACCGTTGTTTTTAAGACAGAAACCGAATTGGTTATTTACAAAAATTAATCTGTCGACAGGCTTGGAATTTTATCTTTGAAACGCCACACTTTTCTTTGAAATCGCTTTATTAGTTCTCGTGCAATAAGCCTTTTTGTGAAGCTCTAAAAATTACAACTACAACATTTGAACATAGCCCCCATACCTTAAGGTAAGACGTATTCTACGTCAAAAAAAAACATGAATCCAAAAAGGACAAAAATCTGTGCATACAGAAGCGCCGCATCGATTGGATCAGAAAATCTGAAAATGAAACCGAATGGCCAAAAATGTAAAAAAAAAAAAAACCAGAGATAAACCAAATCAAATGGCATATCTTAAAAGAAGAGTGCGATTGCAGAGCGTTCGGCAGCGCATAGTAGATTTTGCAATTGCTGGACGGTGTAAAAAATGTTTCGGCAAATTAACTTTTAAAATCATGGATAGACGACGTAATTGCCAATGCAACAAGGAATCAGCACACAGCATTGTTGTAATCGTTTTCGAGTGAGTGTCGCCGTTGCCGCCACTGTAAACACGCTGGGACGGTCAGAGGGAGTTGCAGTTAATTTTTGAAAGGAGGAAGCCAGTTAACTTTTACAAAATTGCTTGCTGATGATTCCTAGCTGGCTGGAGAAATAGCAAAAACAAAAGGAGAAAAACGATTGCAAGCACAACACCCAGAAAAAAATTAACTATTTAACTTCGCCAAAAAACAATCTGGCCAGCTGCTGCTGTTGCTGCTGTACACTAAATGGTGCAGACAGACACTCTCGAGGGGCGTCTATGATTAGCAGCGGGCCAAGCGGGGAAACTAGGTAGGTACATAGGTACGTGTGTGTAGATGTCCATAGACATACATGCGAGTATATTCATGTCGCCTGTGTGCGCGACTCACAATCAGTCACACCGGGTGAGGTCAAAAGCCCAACTAAAAGTTAAATACGGGTAAAAGTGTTATTGCTTTTGGGCATTAAGTTTGTTATTAATATTATTTTGCTATCCGTTGCTATTTTGTTTTTTGCTTCGGCTCAATTATTTTATATGTACGGGCATGTACATATGTATGTATGTATGTATGTATGTACTTGGTAGAGTTGCAACAGGGCACTAAAGCTTTATGTAGCATCTTCATTCGTGACCAAAGCGAGTGTTGCAATGAAAATTGCAACAACAAATTTGATATGGTAATAGCTTTGTTTCAGAAGAAGCAGTACAAATAGTCATTGTCTACTTAAATACATATGTTTGTATGTACATTAGACCGTATCATAAAAAAATTCGCCGTACACCCCCGACCCTTAATTTTTTTTTTATGTTCAGCGTGGTCGCCTTACCGACCGCGACATTTTTTTTCAAAATTTATTTTAATGCAAAGATTCTCCTAAAACATTTAGATGCATTTCTGCATCAAAAAAAATTTTTTTTTGAATTCTTGCGTATATTATTTTGCGGCTAGGGCTGGATATTTTCAGCATTTATAATCGGATCTGAAAGAACTATGTTATATCGATTTTCTTGTCTCGAGGAGACAATCTTTTTAGTTCCAAAGTTTCTTGACCTCAAGTAACCCGTTCTAGTACTCACCTAACAGATCTCAGTTCATATCATCTTAACGTACAACGCTAGTAAATTAAAGCTCTCCGAAAACCTTTGCTAAGGAAATATTTACATTCGAAGACAATTTCAATTTTTTTTTGCCGAACGTAATGGTCGAATTTTTCATCGCATCGTCGTTATTTACAATCGGACTTTAACGTGTCTTTCGATATTTTTGTCTCAAGGAAAATTTTTTGTTCCAGGGTTCATTCACCTGAAGTACCCCGTTCTAGTACTTACCCACCATATATCACTTCCCACCACCCTAACGTACCACCCCAATAGCGGTAAATTAAAAATCATTAAACATTCGCTGAGGAAGTGCATACATATTTTAATTATCCTAGTAAAACCATTTTATAAAAATCGTTTTATTGCTTAATGGTGCCACCGATAAGTGTAAAAAAACCACCTTTGAGCTCTTTACACTCATATATAAATACTTTAGACTCAGGGATGTACGGTGAACTTCTTTTGTTTGCGTGAAATGTGGTATGGCCTAATGTATGTATGTGTATGAAAGTGCAGACATACTATAACTACGGTGACCAGAATTCTATGGCCCAAAATCGGGACACTTCCAAAGCATCGAATCCGAACATACAATTTTGTTTTTAGAATAAAAAGGCTGAATACAGTTTTATTGGAAACAAAACAAAGAGAAAAAAATGAAAAATGTTTATTATTTTTATATGAAAATATAACCTACTATGCAAAAAACATGTAAATAGAATTTCAAAATTTTTAGAACATTTAAAAAAACGTCACAATTTGAAACCTTTTAATCAGATTTTCTAGAATTGTTTTGAGTGTGCAATTTTGAAGCCCATTAAATTTTAATCTAATAAAGTGTAAGTTGGAAGAAGCTTGGACTTACCGTTGATTTTTGGCAAATTTGCATTTACTTCCATACACAGTATGTTCAAAAATTTTTAAGTCATAGCTAATTAAAATTGGCACTTTGACTGAATAGGTTTCAAAACTGCATACTCGAAATGTTTCTAAGAAATTTAATTAAAAACTCTAAATTTTGATGAAACTTTGTCGAATTTTGCTAATTTTTGTACAAAGTTTCAAATTCTGACTTACATGGTCTTTGTTAGATAACGAGCCATACTTTCATAAAAAGAAATGGAAATTAAGTAATCCAAAGGGGAATAGCCAAAGAAAGCTAAAATATCTCTTCCCTATTTATATTTTCGCTACTCTATCTACAGCTTATGTCTTCCATATCCACGATTTTTTCTAAGGTATTAGTATTATTTTATATAATTTCATTAATTATATTATTAATAAGGATGCTATGTTTATGGCTCACTTATATTCTATGTCCTTTGTGATACCGAAAGTGCTGCCTCGTTTGTACGAAAAGTTGTTTTTGGGCCAGAGTACAGGGAGAGTCTTAATAAATGAAAGAGGATAACACCGAAAAACGGGACTTCATCGGGACACTTATACGTCCCGACTTTTAAAAAATCACCGTGCTTAAAGTAAAAATTTCCACGTTAAAGTTTGATTTTTTTTATTCATCATGCGAGCCTATAATCAAAATATCTTGGGAAAATAATCTGTTCTAGAAAAAGGGTATACAGATCCGCAAAATTAAGTTTACGTGTCTCAACGTTTTTTTTTTGTCATTTTAGCGTTTCTACGGTATCTACAATAGGAATGTACCTATGTACATATATCGAAAAAATTTATTTTTTTTGTGTCAAACCTGGGCTTTTTACATTTTTCGGTCACACAAACATTCGGAAATCAATTTTTTTTTTTAAAAAGATCAACCGGAATAAACAAAATACTTCGTTACAAAAAGTTTAATAATTTTTGGAGAGCTTTAATTTACTGACATTAGGGTGGTAGGAATTTAGACTCAGGGATGTATGAATAACTTTTTTCCCTGGTACGGTCTAATGTATGTATGTATGTACAGTAAAGTCGGAATTTGTATGCTCTTACCCCTAGGATTGTTCTCTACCGCAAAAATATACCCTTATTTCTTATTTTGAAATAAAAAAATATTTAGAGGTCGCTCAAAGCAACCAGGCAACTCTGGTTATCTGCAGGAGATTCCCAATAATAATACGCAATTGTTTATTTAACCACTTGTTCATATAATTTACAGGTCCGCCAAAAACCCAGAAAACTGCGATGTGGCGACCGATTCCGACTTTACTATTTTCGGACCACCCTAATGTACATGCATATACCATTATCAAAAAATCTGCTATCGTGCCTTAAGAAAGTCATCATATTTAGTTACAAAGGCATCCCATACCCTGATTACTTAATCCGGAATCCGCCGCTTGTAGGTCTGTTCCATGCAGAATACCGAGATTTACCAAACTAATCTGGGATAGAATGCGTAGTAAAAAATAGTATATACTTACCTTTACCAACGCAAATGTGGGGGGTCCACAGATGCCCTATTCCACAAATTCCTTCATATTACGTCAACGAAAAAACGTCATATTTATTTATTTTTTTGTTTTTATTCTTTTTTATTTTGTTTTTGTCGTTTTTTTTTTAAATTTATTTATTTGTATTTCAATATATTTATTTATTTAAGTATGATTGTATAGCTCACAAAAAAGTACATTTTCACTCTATACCTACAAATATTCCTTTATACAAATCTCAAATAACTTGTGGATTCGATTTACATACATACATGCTTACGTTTTTTGTTTAAATATACTATACATTACTTTTATTGATTTTCATTAAATTTTTTACGCGTTTTATTTGTGTTTACTCTTAGACAAACTTCTCATTAAAATTAAATTCTTAAATATTTTTTTTTTTTGTATAAGTTTTTTTGTATTACTTTTAATTTTTTTTTAAATTACTTTTTATTAGTATCTTTAATAACGTTTGTATGTATGCGTGTGTTTTTCGATACGTTGTGTGGGTGTGTGTGTGTGTATGTATATAAATATTTTTTGTTTGTATGTGTATATTTATAAAATGTGCTTGTTGATTTCGCTTTTCGTCCTTTCAATATTTAGTTACTTTACATTCGCTGATTTGCTTAGGCAATGCTAACTAACAATGCAAAAATTCCAAAAAAAATGGTTATGAAAACTTATTCCGGAAGCATAATAAGGAAATATCGGAAACTAACTACATAGTACATACAGTATTGGCCAATAGAATAGCACCCCCTTTCGTAGTGATATTGTTTCACACTCATGTTTATTTATTTATTTTTAGGAATTTACAGTTAAAATACAGTTCATTAATTCACAAAACTTACAAAAACTTTTTAAAAGAAAGCAAAAAAGTGCAAACAAGTGCATGAATTTTTTGGAGTACACAGTTTTATAACCAATTCAATTTTGGTCTAATAATGTGCAAGTTTCAAGTGGCTACAAATTACCGTTGATTTTCTAGAATTTTTTTAGGCGAAGGTGTTGCGGGTTGCTTTCATATAAAAATAAAAGTTAGAAATTTGGGTGAAGATTTTTTGAATTTTTTTGAATTCTTTTAAAAACCTTCAAACTTGAGTTTATTTGGGTTTTGTTAGAGAATGAACTGTATTTTGTTTAATTAAAAACTCTTAAAAATATATAGTTAACCATAAATGGCAAACAATATCACATTGAAAAGGGGGGTGCTATAGATATGTCCAATACTGTATGTACATACATATGTATGACCGATAATCCGCTTAAGTGCCTTAAAATTGTTTGCGTCACTGGCTTGAAAAAATTTGTGTTAAGAAAACGTTGTACATACTGTGTATAAACATACTTTGTAAAGCCACGATGTTTTTCTCTATATTTTTTTGTTTGGGAAATAAAAATATATTAGCACTGGATCGATTTCTTCATACATAATTGAAAGTCAGATGCAATTACATAGCGTTTTTGAATAGATGTATGTACAGTCTGTTCAGCCAGAATGAGGGCGAGGTTTTTGATAACATCATAAAAAAATCCACCTCGCATAACATTACCATTTCGCCATAAATAGGTGTTTCCAATCTTCCGATATTCGGACTTTTACATAAATAGTTCTGTAAGTCTTCAGAAAATTCTCCAAGGTTCCTAGGAGAGTGAGAAATGTTTGTATCGTTTGATAATTTCATAAATTTTAATACTTGTGATAACACGAAACGCCTGGAAATTCGAAAGTTTTTGTAAATATTTTTGAAATTTATTAGTTTTATCGTTAGCTTCAGTTATTAATGTCAAAAATGTGGATTAAAGTTTTGCGTCATTTATGGAAGATTTTAAATTTTTACGTTTTCAATTTCGAAATTTGGATATTTTTTAAGGCCTTTGGAATTAGTGTTTTATTTGAATATCTAATCTGTGATGTCTTTTTCATTAACTAGAGAATTTTTAGTATGAATATTTAAAAAAAAAAATTGCATTACTACCTAAGCACAAGCAATTTGAAAATTATGTATCTAAAAATCTGATAAATTTTTATAATTCGAGATAGCTCCGATTGCACTTTTTTAAGCCTTGAAGTTATTTGAAATCCTTAGGTCTGCAAAATTGGAAAGCGATTTTTTTTTAGTTATTTTGGCATTATGGATTTTCTTCTATTTTTCTTATTCCTCACTCAATTTAAGCAATTTAAACGTATAAATTTGTGGTATTTTGAGAACTATCAATCCAAATCCCAATTGATTAAATTAAATTTTATCTTTGAATTTTTTTTTAATATAAATTTTACCACTGTTTATATGTTTTTCTTTCATTGTTTCATCACCTCAGAAGAGTTTTTTGATACATATATGAATTTTTTCCAAAAGACATGATCTGCCTAGAAAATACAATGAAAAGAATTTTTTTCAGCTCCAAACAGTCTTTGAATATGTACTAAAAATGTTCGTAAATTTCCAATGCTTAGCTTGAGTAACGTTTTTTCTGTCTAAATATGTTTATGGGCTTAATGTTATCATAAATGTTAGGCTATCCATATGTACATATAGATTATTACCAAAATGGCGAGAAGATCATGGTCGACAAACAATCACCAACACAGTGAGGAAGTTCGGAAACACAGCGCCTATGATATATGTATATACAGCCTCATAGCGTAAATTGCTAATTAGAAAAAAATTTCACGACTCGGCTAAAATGACATTGGCTTCTGTCGTAGTGAAATAAGTAGACGACGCACGGTGCGTAATTTCGTCGATTTAGGGGAAGGAAAATCATTGCGCCCACAATTTGGACTCTAGAAATTATTATTTCAAAGGGTTGTATGTGATTCCATAAGTACAATATTTTATATGGGCATTTCCATTTATTTATAGTCAAAAATTAAAAGTGATATATGGTTGAATTTGGATTTTTATTGTCAATGTGTATTGGCTGCATATGCAGAAGTATTTTTGCAAAAAATTTACCCGTTAGGTGGCGCCGGGGTCGAAATAATTTGAAAGCCCGTATTTGTGGACTGATTTCGTTAAAATTTACGTCGTGTATTAGATACATAGTAAGAAATATATGTACAAAAAATAGTCCCGCTAGATGGCGATTTAGTCGCAATATTGACTAATATAGGCCCTTATTATGAGCTGCATTCGATTTTCGATCTTCGCTGGCTATCGAAGATCGAAGATCGAAAGTGAAATTCGTATTATGAGCTATGCAAGCGTGTCGAAATTTTCGTTGAGTATCGAATTTTCTGTCGAACAGAATTTTGCTTTCGATGGTGTAGCGAAGTGTTAGAAAATTGTGAAAAATGTATGATTTTGTATATGTTTTCTTACATTTTGGCGGCTAGACACTAATTTTAAACAATTTTTATTAATTTCATGCAGTTCTAACATCGTGAATACTAAACACAAGCTCGAAAGGCTGGTTTTACTTGTGAAAGAAAATCCCAATGCTCTGTTGGCACGATCTCTGAGAACAAAATCGTAGCGCTGTTGATAGTTTTAAAATATTTTAAATAGATTTGGCTCACAAACGCCTCTTTAGATGGTCGGAACTTTTTAATGAATCTGTAGACAAATTTCTTAAATATATTTTATATCAAAATATATTCGAAAGACTAATAAACTTAAACTCTCTTAAACATTTGCTACTCCTGGCCAGTTTACTAAGCTCTCATCCTCTGACGAATCGTTGAACCAGAACTCGTTGTACTCATTTTACCACGTTTTTATAAACTTGCTTTCTTTTTTACTTCATTTTAATTAGAACAAATTTACATAAATATGTATAAGCACACTATTTAGTTTGCTCGATTTGTAAACAAAGCTTCTCAGCGGTGAAAAATATACTATTGTGAACAACCTAAACGAGCGAAATTCACAATAGCGCTATTCTTCATCGAATGAGCGCCATAATACCAAATGAAAATTCGTTCGCTCAGCACTTTCGACCACAGTCGAAAATCGAATGCAACTCATAATAGGGGCCATAATTTGATTTCTAATATCTCCGCACCTTTTTTCCGGCAAATTCCAACTTTTGCATTGAATATAGTGTTTTAAAACGGCTATACAAAAATTAAAACAAAAAGATAATACATTTAAATTGTTATTTGTGTTTCTCCTCTTTACCCCACGTCTACATCAGCAATGAGCACTCGCTTACGAACTGTCGGATTCCTCGCATACAAGATTTTATCGCAGAGAAATTTTTGAACGCGGAATATATTGAATGTTTTGTAAATGTTGCGAAAATTTTATATTTTTTTCTTAGTTGTGCTTTAATAGCACTTCCCCGAATTACACCACTACTTTCTTACTCGGAACTAAAAAAAAAAATTTAAAAATATGTAGTTGTTAAACTTAAACCCAGATATTTGACAGCAAGGATGCGATTGCAGAAAGTTTGGCATCGTTGTTTTACTCGCCTAATTGCGACATCAGTAATCTGCGGTTTTTGATCTCCACACCAAGCGCGTATTTGATGATACCTACATCCTTCGCTCACACCACGAATCCGACATGAGAAAAATCCCAATGACTAAATTTTTGTCACCAAAAATATACGAAAAAGGTTGACTTTAAATTGACTTTTTTAAATAGTGCAATTTTGTGCAAATTTCTACTATTGGCCCTTTATATACAGATGATCGATTAAAGGTTCCTGAGGAAATCCTATTTATACACGCTGACACGCAATTTATATGCTTATATGAAAAAATCCCATTTTTTTCAAATCTAAAGTAGCGCAATTGACGTGTAAGGATGACGTTTAAAATTGCAAAATGATGTTTTTACTAAAGTTTACAATGTGTAAAACGAAAAGTATGTCAAAGACTGTAATCTCGTTAGGAAATGAGACGAGCACGGCCACTGAATTAAAAAGGCCGGAAAATTGGCGATTACCGTTCGTCGAAACGGGCATGTTTGTACAAGCTCAGCATTCTTCCAGCTTATCTTCAAACGATTGGGGACCAATTTTCTATTATATCAGACATATATCGTATCTGAACTTTTTTTTTAACTAACTCCGATTTTCAATTTTCCTTCCCCTAAATCGCCCAAATTTCGCACTGGTACGTCGTAAATGTCGACAACCATCCAGTGCTGCCCACTTTTTCCGCTTTAATACACTAGTCGAGTCGAAACTTTAGGCAATGCCATGAAATGCGACATGATTCTCGAGAAACGACTTGCACTCGACACGACAATCGCAATGAGGCTGATGGTAACACCAGTTCGTAATCATCTTACTCTTTCAACCGAAAACATAGCCGCTGTTAGTGAAAGAGTTGACGATGATTTTGAATCTATCGATTTCGAGCGAATTTCCATCTTTACCCATATAAGGTCTAACTCACGCAAGAACTCAAGCCGACTGCCTACATATTTGAGCACAACGTTATGGCGCTATTGCGTGAGAAATTTGCAGTATGCACAATTTCGAGATTCCGGACAATCAACAGCTTTTTGGATTTGTTTCTGTCGAGTTATGCAAGCGATTTTTTTAAGCGACCAATCACATATGTAACTTTGAAGTAATTAAAGGGGAATATATGTATGTATATGCATGTACATATGTATTTATCTAAAGCAATTTTTGCAAGGCAATTTCGAAAAAAAACATTTTTTGGGGCGGAACGTGGGAGTCGCCGCTTTAGATTTTTCGGTAACACCTAAATTCAGCAAGTGTTTTTTTTTTTGTAAATAATTTTACTGGAATGGTCAAAAAACTGTGCATGCAATTCAGCTAATTTGTGATTGTGAATTCAAAAAAATTTATAAAAATAAAATTATAATTTCTTTGCCTATGTAGCCTTTTAGATCTGCATTAGAATAACTTGAAAGAGCTCAAAATGTGCGCAAAAAAGCGGGAAAAAAATCTTTTTTAGAAATTTTGGCATTTCTGCCTGCACTCGCCCAATTATTCTCAGTTTTATTTTTAGCGGCATACCAACTTGTGTGTATGTATGTATTTACATATGGCTATGTATGTAAATGTAATGTATGTATGCGTTTACACATATAAAAATTATCATTCTTTTGTATTATCACCAAGTCGTTTGTTTTTTTGTTTGTTTTTGTTTTCCTCAAACTTTTTTCACCCCATATTCTTTAACGTTCACGCTTTACTTACAGCTGCTCGCTTGCGCGTGCATGTGCATTTGTACATACATGTCTATGCATATCTATGTACATATATGTATTTTTTGTCCATTTTCTACTCAAATTTATTTATTTTTATCAAAATTCAAAGCATTTCTATCCTAATAGACCCTGCACAGCTAAGCGTTCGTCCACAGTTTAGTGAGTTCGCTGTTCAACTCTAGCCTTCAAATACTCTTCTTACAATTCTGCAACAAGTTTTGCGCTTCAAAATTTACAAATACAAATACATCCACAACTACAACACGTCGCAGTAAATACAATAAAAATTATTATTTTTTAGTTTGTTTTGTAGTTTTTTTGTCGTTTCTTTATTTTACAGTTTACATGTACAGTAGAGATTATTATTTAATTATGTATGTTTGCGTATGATTATCACTTAAAATTAGTGTTTTTTCTCAATTATTTATTTTTATTTAATTTAATTAATATGTAGAATCCTTAACTAACACATACTACTTTGTTTTTTTTTTTGTTTTTTACAATGCATGATTTTCATGGTTGCTTTCATTTACTCCGTACATATTTTTGTAGTAAAAATTCATTCTTCATTTTGAAATGTTTTTTGTGTAAAAGTGTGTGTAGGGGGGTATGATTTTTCATTCACCTTTTCACTTATTGTGTGTACGCATGGATGTATGTACCTTTGTATGCACATTTGAAAGTTTGTAGTTGTGTGTGTTTGTCATGCTTTTGAGCTCACGCATACTCGTGCCACGTCAATGGGGCAAATGTTTTCGTGTGGTGTGGGTGTGGGTGTGCGTGTGCGTACATATAGATATGTATATGCATGTATGTAGGTTTTGTAGCATGCTTCTAGGCGCTTAAGCTGTATAATTGGTTAGCTGCATCCAGTTTGGGATGTGAATATTCACGCTTTGAGTTGAAAAATTAGGAAAATTCGCGAGCCAGCTCGTCAGCTCTGTTGGTAAATGTGGGCTTTGCCAGCAATAAAACTTGGCTTCGCGGGATATTAACGGCTTTTAAAGAGATCTAAATATGTATTGGAGCAAAAAGTCTGCGAAAATATGCTACAAAGGACATTGAAGGCGCCCAAAAAATTTAGCAAAATAAAAACAAAAAAAAAAAACATGAAAAAGTTTCGGCAGCTGCTTTCGAATATCATTAAAAGTTAATCAGCTTTTTAGTACTTTTTTCAAACATCAGCTAGACCTGCTCAGTCCAACGCTCACTGCCCACGCCTCCCCATCTGGGTTGTTTCAGGAAGTGTTGCAGTTGAGTCGCTTAAACCCATACATACATATGTACATACATACATAATGCAGCACACGCTAGTTTATCAATGTAGAAAAAGTACTAAACATTACACAAAACATACCAGTACATTTATAACAAACGGTTTTTTGTTTTCATTCGTTCGGCCGCTTCAAACTGGCTGCATAAGCAACATTTATTTTCAATACATTTTTCTTCTTTTCTAAAACGGCATAGTACTTTTTGCGTGTCTACATATTTATTGGCTTAATGAAATTCTTATCTTATCAACTCCACACTCCTTTTCTTTCTTTAAGCAAACATATACATACATACAAGTATTGTGAAGTAGTGATATTCTTATGATTATAAATATTTTTTTAAAATCTCTTAAATATATTAACAAAGAGTGTGTATGTGTGTGTGTGTTGTTTTTGTGGTGCTTCAATATTAATTGAGCGCAACGCAAGAATATTTACTGTTTTTTTTTACTTAAAATTTTTTTTTTCATAATCGTATTTATATTTTGTATTGTATAAGCATAGCATCGCATAGCATAGCATATATTCATATACTTAGTAGTTGTATGCGGTAGTATGTATGTATATGCATATGCAGCTGTATGTATGTAATAAAGACTAAATTCTATGGAAAATTAATAAAAACGAACGTAACGTAACGTAGTACACACATCTTTTATATTCGTATCTCTGCAGATAAGTTTTATAAATATGTACTCGTAAAAATATGTAGGTATGTATGCATTGTAGTTTGAGTGTCTAAATAACACTGCTGCGCGCAGGCAAGTTCATCTTAATAGTAGGTAAATTACATACAAAATAATTAGAAAAATATTACATACATACAAAAAATTAACATGACAACAATCGCAATATCGTTTTTTTTCTAAAAAAAAAATTACTTGTGTTTTTTTGTTTTTGCTATTTTTCAATATTATTACTATTTTTTCTGCAACATAAACAGTTTAGCTATAAAGTGCATTTTTACACATTTTCGATACCAAAAAAAAACAAAGTGTGAAACAAATAATTATGTAAAGAAATCCGGTTTTCATCTCTCAACAAATCATAAATCAATAAAATAGCGTCAACTTTAAACGTACATATTTATTTAAATTAATGGAAATCAAAGTAACATCACTATAATCAGCTCAGCATTAAAATATTCGTTACATTAGACATAGTATTTTAAGTTTTTTTTTTTATCATAATTATATGTATGTAATTATTTATGTATGTAGTATATAATTATGTATGTAAATGGTATAAGTATGTGTATAAAAAAAGTAAAGTAAACAGTTAACAGTACGTATAGGGTGTAGCTTCGCCACAAACCAGAGTGTAGAAGTAGTGACACAAACCACCGGCGAGCAGCTTAATTAAAATGCAACTTATTTTTGGGAGCGCTAGAGGAGATGTGTGTTTAAAGGGCGAGCCAGCAGAGCAGCAGCAATAGCAGCATTCCTTGAGCCAGTGACGACGAGAGCGAGCTTTTACTCTGAAAGCTTAAAAAAGTTTTAAAATAACGCTCAAAAGTACTTCTGGTAATATAAGTGGAAATACTATAGTTATTTTCAGTCACGGAAATCTTTTTCTTAACTCTATAGCTTATTTTATGGAAAAGCTAAACTTTTGTGTGAAGCCTATCGAGGTTCTAAGCTTATTTTTTCAACGTAGAGCTTTTGAACGCTTGAAGTTTCTACTCTTATAAAGATTATTTTGCCCATAATTAGATTTTAGTAAGGCTTCAAGATTCAAACGCACAACAAATATATGTTTTTGGCATACTTTAAAAAGTTCTGATGCAAACATTGTCAAAAGCTCAAAAATTATTCGAAATGTGACTGTCGACTGATCGGATTTTCGTTTGCCCGATTACTCAAAAGTAAAATATTTTGCACGATTAAAGTTTGGAGAGCTTAATTTAACAATTTTTTTTTTGTAAATCTCGCCTTAATTGAGGTATGCATGAATCCGACATTTTGAAAAAATGCAATTTACAAAAGCTTATTGAAATCAGTGTTTTTTCATAAGTTATGCATTTTATAGACCGGTTGTATTCGGACCGGTTATTTTCGAAAGCTTGTACTTCGAAGTTCGAAAAATTACAAATTACACGGTATTTGAAAGGTAAAGTTACAGAGTGTTAATTTTTTCTCAAGCTCAAAGTCACCTTAATTCACAAAGGCCCCCACCAGCAAATTTTATATTTTACAGAAGCAAAAAAAAAACATTATACAAAGTAAATCAAAAACTGAAGATAGGCCTTTTGAAAAAGTAGCTTAACTCCCTTGTTTTTGATACTACCACTTTCAAATTAAAAAAAAAAAATGCATTTTAATATACCCTACCAAAGTCTGTGAAAAACGCAGTTTCGAAAAAAGTGTTGGTTAGGGCCTTTGTGAAATAAGGAAATTTGAAAGCATTTAACCTGTTTTTTTTTTAATTTTTACGGGTTTTACTAATTTAACTATATTTAGTTTGAGATTAAACTTAGTTTTGAGCAAAGCTAAGAGGTTTCAAAATCAAAATAAAAACCGTTTGTAATTTGAAAAGCTTCTGGAATTGATGGGTTAATAGAATTTTAATGCGCCTCAAATTATATTAATAAACGACCGTGCCTATAACGAGAATTGTGCTCTTGCAAATCACTCTTCCCATTCCTAGCATCGCCTAGCGAAACCCCCTGGAGGGCAATTATTGCTTTGCCCATCAACTGCTGTAGGCAGCAGCTAAGCTCTCAAGGGGATAAAAATGCACCAGCTGTTGTCGTTGCTGCTGCTGCTGCGGGGTGGCAAAGTAAACAGCAAGTTGCGGTTGCTGCTGTTGCTGTTGTTGATATTGTTGTAATTGCCAATGCTGTTGCTCTGCCATTGCAGGCAACGGCAACGGCAACGGCATTGGCCATTGCATGGTGTATTGATGGTGTGGTTGGGTGGGTGCTGCTGCAACGGTTGCTGCTGGTCCGACCAAAGGCATTTGTTGCATGTAAAATGTTGACGGTGGCTGTTGGGCTGCATGTTGTTGTTGTTGTTGTTGTTCTCGTTGAGTCGCTTGCTGCTGTAGTGCTAGCTGCAATTGCGTACGCTGCAAATATGCTTGTTGTTGTTGCTGCTGCTGCTGTTGCTCGAGCTGCAATGCACAATTTGCCTCGTAGCAGGAAAATGCCGCCAAATTGCTTGCTGCTGGGGAGGCAACCATTGTTGTTGTTGGCGCTATTGCTGTGGGTGGTGGTAAGCATGTTGCCGCAGGAGCAGCAACATAACTATGGCCGTTGTTGTTGCTGCCGCTGTTGTCACTGTTAAATGCATAAGTCGGCGACACAACTGTGCAATCGCTACTAGTACTGCTGCAGCTGCTGGCGCTGTCACATCTATAATTGTTGTTGTACGTGTCGCTGCTGTCGCTGTCATAGATTAGCGCACCTGCCGATGGCAAAAGTGTTGATTGCAGTTCCAGGTAGTCACTTGCTGCTTGCTCTTCTTGCAGCTGATAGTCGAGCGCTGTTGTGGCTGCTTCTTCTATTACTATGGGTACTGTTGCTGTTGTATTTGCTGCTGCTGCTGCTATTGTTGTTGTTGTTGTTGATGTGGTTGTTGTCGTGTTTGTAGCTGCTGTCGCCGCTGCTGGCTCACTCGCCAATCACGTGCTCAACCACGTCTGGTTGCATGTGCAAATAGTCGGAATCACAGGTGCGTAATAGACGCCATTGTAGACCAGTATGGTGGCCGTCGGCTGTGCCACCGCAGCGTGTGTCTGTATCGCCTGCACCTGCTGCGCTTGTTGCACTTGCAGTTGCTGTTGTTGCTGCTGCTGCTCGGCGCCGGCTGGTGTACAGCACAGTGTCGCTGTTGTGGCCTGTGGCGCCGCAGCGGTCGCCTGTTGCACGTAGATGGTCTGTGTTTGCGGCGCTTGCATTTGCTGTTGTTGTTGGTGTTGTGTTGTGACCAGCGTTACTTGTTGGTGTGGCTGCTGAAGTTGTTGCTGCTGCTGCTGCTGTTGTTGTTGTTGTTGTGTTTGTGCTTTCTGCACATCGACTGGCTGCTGTTGTTGGTGGAGGTGCTGCTGCTGTTGCTGATGGTACTGTTCCTGCGCCTGCTGCTGCTTCTGTTGCTCCTTGTAGAGCACCTGCGCGGCCAGCGACTGTATCAGCATTAGGGTCTGCCGCCGCTCGTGGCCCATCAGGCACACCGTAGACATTTCGACGACCTCACGTAAATGCATCAGGTACTGGTATTGAAGTGGCTCCTCATCGACGCCCCAGAAGTGATTGGACAAGTACGCCTCCAGCTTCTTAGTTTGCGTATTAATGTCAGGGAAATCGATGAAGAACCGTGAGCACATGTAACGTTCCAGAGTCTTGATGTGTTGCGGATCGACTGGCTTATAGTTGCGCACCAATAAGTTACAGTACTTGAGCAAACCGCCGCCGCGTATCTCCTCTGGCTGTCGTGTTGAGATCAATTTCTTTTGCAAGTGATAGAGCGCCTCCTGGAAGTCACCGTACACCGACTCACCGACCACAGTCGGATAGAAGTTCTCCGATATGGGTAGAGCGGCGCAGTCGTAGAAAAGTAGCAGCGAGTCCAAGACAATTTGAAACGAATCCACTGAGAACTCGAACTGGCGTCGCATCGTGTCGACAAATTTCAGTTCGACATTCTTATGACCGGGCGAATTGCCCAGCGATATAAGTGACCAACGGTCACCATCATTGTTATTGTTGACCTTAACCATCTTGCCGACGTAGGCCTCCTTGAGAGCGCATGGCATAATGCGACGCTTGCACACACCCTCGGGCAAGAGGTCCAACAAAGTGCTCAGCACAGCGGACTTGACACGATCGAAGTGCCGCGACGAAGTCAATTCAATGGCATAGATCAAGTCCAAGTCATTGTATGGCTGATCCTCGGAAGCTAAAACATGACTAGCTGCGCCGCCATTCAAGCGCACATCCTTGACTATCACACCAGCGCCGCCCGCACTCACATCCGCTTCCAGCTTGCGTCTGACCATATTGACCAAGTCTTTTAGGGGCACTTCGAGTGTGGGAAAATTACCACGTCCATGTATGGCAACTTTTTCATCCATGACATCGTGCAATTTGCGCACCTGTTCGAATGAAAGCACAGCCAAACGTTGAGTAGCGCCAGTATCGACACTCTCCAATGAACCGTGATCGGAAGCCGATGCTATGGATGAGCCCGAACTGGGTGATGGTGGTGGGGTTTCGGTGCCACCGTCGGAGTGGAAACCGTCATCAATTTGATATACATCCATTCTGTTGGAACGCTGTTGGTAATGATATGACGATTCGGAGTGTGCGTCTAGGGTCCCGCACTGCAAGTAGAGAATAAAAGAGAGAAAGAGAAAACTTATGGTTAGTGGAGTGTTGTTTAAAGGTTGGAAAGTCATTAAAAATACAAAGCAGTAGTAAAAATGCGAACAATAAATAGTAAACTGAAATATTTGTATATATCGTCACCTGTAATTCAAAAAAGACGTAACAATTTTTTTTTTATAAAATGATGTGGGAGTTTTAATTCGATGAAATCGCATCATATAAATCAAAAAGTGAATTTTGAATTTTTTATTAGTTATGACTTTTCGTATTTCACCGATGATGTTTGTTACGACTTTTTGCACTTCAAGTGACGATATGTAAAACTGAAAGGAAAATACTTTGTTCGTGGTATACTATATATATATATATATATTATAGAAATCTTTATTCTAGGTATAGAGTGGGGGGCAAAAGTGGATGAACGGTGTTTCGTTTTTAATATTTACAATGTTTTTCAAGCTAAATTTTTTTTTGATATTTTTTGCACTTTTTTCCATATAAACATGAATTTCTTGTGAAAGAAAATACGCGGCCTAGCAAAAAATAAATAAAAAAGTCAATGCCAGTTTTCCTACACTAAAATTGTATAAGCTACAATACAATTTTTTGGAGTTTTTCTAAATGCTGTATAAAGTTTGAAAATGTGATTTAAATGGTTTTTGTTAAAGCATGAACCATATTTTTAGAAAAAATTATCTCAAAAATTTTAGCTTGAAAAGCATTGTAATATTATAAACGACTGCTATATACTTTTTTTTACTTTCATTGTCGATAGAATTATTTTTTGAATTATCCTCGATATTGTTACGGGCAGCGATCTCATCAATTAATTATTTAGTCTGTAAGATTTTGTAAATCATAGACTCGAAATAAAAAAAAAAAAAAAATAAATTAAATAAAAAATCCAAATCCAAACATTCTTATCGCTATCGAAATTGTTTAGTTATCCCCATCCATATCATTTCGTGATCGTCGTATTTATTGCTTTAACATTGAAATTGGTACAGTTATCGAATTTGTATCGCCCCCGATATTATTTCGTATTCATCGTATTCCTTAAAAAGCAAAAAAAATATTTATACTTAAGTACATATTGATACTGACATAGTACATAGCTATGAGTTTTATCGTTATTAAACTTGTATGGTTAATTCTCAATAGTTAATCGATTTTTCGCCTCCAAATTGAATCTCTAAACATTTGTGAGATTAACAAACATTTTCGTGTAAATATATACATATGTATGTATGTATCTCAAATAGTTTAGTGTTTCATAAGAAATTATATTAAACGAGCGCAAACAACTTTATTACACTTGTGTTAAATAATTTTCATGTGACCTCATTAACATATTTCGGCATTGAGCTGGCATAATCGCCAAACATACAAACTTACGTATGTATGCACAAATATACATACATATGTATATTTAGCAGCTTTATTTACTAATAATAAATAATTATTTTGTACAATTTCAATATCATATGAACACTTTTGAAAAGGCAAAGCAGGCAGACAGAAGCTACTTATACTAAAATTAAGAAAACACTAAATTATTTTCTTAAGAATGTAAAAAAGTTAATAACAAAACAATTGCTTTTGAGGTTAAAAGCAATCTTTACAAAAGCAAAAATGCAAATAATTTCTTAACATATTTTGTTTTTGGAAATTGCGGTGATTTAGATAGAAAGATGGTTTTGACTTGAATTATTTCTAGAAATAATTCTTATTATATAGCAATACAAAATGCTGTTTTCTGACTTAAGTCATCTTTAGCTGGCCTTCTCTACCTTTTTTTTTTTTTTGGAGGAAAACTAACATAAATTAAAAAAAAAGAAGAAGCGAGCCCTTAATGACTCAAGGCTTGTTAGGCCACGCAATCATTGCAATTATTTTATAGTATTTTACATCTTAAACAACTTTTTAATAGCACAGCAAAACAACTGGAGGCAGTTAAATAAATTTTCCAACGATTTCTCCCTAAAAAGTCAACACTTTTATAGTACAATATTATTGCACGTCATTACAGATAAGTGATCCAAGCTTACATAATTTCTATATACTATATTCACACATACGCTTACTATATATACTTACATAGATACATATGTATTTATTGCCTACTTATTTATGTCGGAAGGCGCAAAGGTCAATGACAATCAGAAATGAAAGAACGACTGGAAAAATATGCACATACATACATACATATGTACATATGTATACAAATGAAATGAGATAATAATAACACAGCGTTAAGTGAAATTGGCTTAGCAACGGCGAAGAAGATCGCTTGCTCATGAGCACTTATATTTAATGACGCCCGCACAAAATGCTTTGCGAGTCTCTTAAAATAAAAAATTAACTGAATGTATGTATATGAACTCATCTGTATTTAAATGGCATACGCAAGTACATATATTTGACAAACATTTTATGTCCGCATGTATGTATGTATATACTCATACGGGATGACTAAGTAAGATAGAGGGTGCATTCCAAAATGTCAAAATATAAAGTAACAGTCTCTTTTATTTCTAAACCTCAATAGATTTTTAATGCCAAATGTGCGCAAACATGGTGCTACAGATGCTAGTTTCCTACTGCTAGGTTGTGCAAGTTAGACTGTTTCTTCAAGTGCGGTTTAGAAATAAAAGATACTGATGCTTTGTATTTTGACGTTTTGGAATGCACCCAGACATTCCATTTTTTCACTCGCACTAAGCACGTGATTATCGCGTTTACTTTTCTTCGACTTTATATGGAATGCTGTGATTTATTGCAAAGATTTCTGTCTTCTTCTGTGATTAAAATTAAAAGAAATACGACAATACTTACAAACATTTGAATGTGCGCTAGACCGGGTCGGCGACTATACAAAAGAAAAAAGGTCATAGCCACGCTGGCTAATTTCAACAAATACTTCGAGCGGATTTTGTGGATTTAAAAAAATTTTTACTCGTAGTATTTTACAGCTCTTTGAGATCAGGAAAAATCTATCCTAACAAAAATTGTAATTTGTAAAAATGAATATAAATGAGTTTACTGGCCTAAGTAGTTAATTTAGGTCAATGCAGTCTTAAACGCATATACATTAGGGCGGTCAATTTGTATGCCAGTTTTTTTCGGCGTATAAGGTTTCCAAGCATTTTGCCGTAGTGTCGTAAAGAAGTGCTTAAATTTTGTATGAAAATATGCTTTCTTTTTTTTTAAACTTCCAAAACAGGGCACAACTCCATATTGATTTTATACCCATGGTTTCTTCGGCAAACTTGCTTAGAATTACACGTAGAATCCTCCTATGCTATACGCGCGTGGTAAAAAAAAATTGACCCGCCCTAATATACATACAGTGGTGGAAAAATAAATAGGGAAACGATGTTTTTCTTTCAATTATTTAATATTTTTATAAAATTATAGCTCATTATCAAACAAAAACCATATAAATTCATATTTCAAACTTCGTTTAAAAATTATAAAAACTCTGAAAATTGCATCTAAATTTTTAACTTTTAATCAGATTTTTTAGATTTTTTTCAGCATGTAGTTTTATAGCCAATTAAAATTTAGCAGAATGAAGTGTAAGTTTTAAGTTGCTAAAAAATCGGGTTGATTTTTGGCAATTTTTTTAACGCATTTTCTTCCATACAAAGTACGTTCGACAATTTTTAGTTTTGTATAGAAGAAATCTGATTAAAAAGTTGAAAATTTAGATGCAATTTCGCAGAATTTTTATAATTTTTGCACATGGATTGAAATTTTTATTTATATGGTTTTTGTTATAAATATTAACAAAACAAAAGTAAAATAGGAAACATTTGTTAAATGTTGTGTCCCTATTTATTTTTCCACCACCCTATCTATGTAAATTTGTATGTATGTATATACATTAGACCATTCCGCTTCACAAGCAAACAAAAAACGTCTGCCGTACACATCTGAGTCTTAGGTAGTACTTTGCAAGGCAAATATGCAAAAAAAAAAACAAAACAATTCTTTTCCCCAACCTAGTGGTCGCCTGCTTACAATTTTCGGTGACACCTACATTCGGCAATAAAACAAAATGTCAATAGTTTTCCTGGAATAATCAAAACACTTCCTCAGCAATAGTTTAATAATTTTTGGAGGGCTTTAATTTACTGGCATTAGGGTGGCACGTTAGGGTAGTAATAACTGAGAACTTTTGTGTAATTAATAGAACGGGGTACTACTAGAACGGGTCAATGAACTTTGAAACATAAAAAATTGTCCTCTCGACCCAAGAACATCGAAGAATATCAATCTTTAAGCAAATGCCGAGGATAAGACGAAAAATATAAAAAATGAATGCAGCTACGTTCGGGATTGTTTTTTTCTTTTCGAAATCACCCTACCAAAATACTTTAATTCGAAGAAGTACGGCGAACTTTTCTTTTCTGGCTCTAATGTAGATACATAGTATGCAGGTGTATGCATGTGTGTACAAGTATTAGTACCCCGAAAAAAAAAAACTTTTATAGACAGTACAATGTCCATACGTGCATACGTGTGTATGTATAAAATTCCGGAACTTTGATTCATGTGTGTCGTGACAATTATAGGCTTTCAGAATATCCGGCTTCTCATTTATATTAATTATTACATATTGCTATTAAATAGCTACTTGTGTAAGCGATCGTTTATCCATAAATTTACTCATGAGCAAGTGAAGAATTTAAGCAGGCAATGTTTTTAGGGTAGCAACTCTTTCAGTTATATTTAGTTATGAATAACAGCTCGTCATATTTATTTAATTCTCGGCATGAATATTAAAAAAAAATATATATATAGCAAACAAGCTAAGTTCTAATTAACCAGAATGATGCCGGGTTTCCACTTGGCTTTTAATGACAAAAAATGCATGCCATTAAAATAAAATGTTGATTCGAGTTTAGTAATTATTACAATTAAAATTTTGCCATACAATGCACAGTAAAAATTTCTTAGAATAAAAATCATGCCACATGCTCTAGTAGTACTTGCTGAAGGTACCATGTAATGGTTTCTATTTGGTTAGAATAAATAGCTTGGAATTGCATACATATAGCTCAAACGTACAAGTTTCTTAGAAGCAGAATCGAATCGGCCTAAGTTAAAGCACAAATGACGTATCCAGTAAGATTTGGTACAATCAAATTTTTGTAACATAAAAAATTACATAATCAGAATAAATTTTGCTATATTTTGTAATATTTTTGCACATGTGAAATATCTAGATAAGCTGATTCTGTCTTCATCCAAGCGGGTTCCCTAACACTCCACATTAAGGTAACTTGAATACTTGACTGAAGAAACTATTAATATACATACGTATATATAAACATATATTTCTACATACATATATTAGCTACAATTCACTTTTACTATTTTAAGATAAAACGAAGAAGAAAAAAATTAGTGTGTACTTCATTCAGTGATTCTCACATACTATATCCAGCTGTCGCTCCATAAAAGCAACTTTTAAAAATTTTCGATGCACAGGTTCACTGTTATTGCATTTGAAATTCAAACATTTACATTAAACTTTCTCATAGAGCGCACATAGTTGCATACATATATATGCATGTGTATGTATGCACATAAATTAACATTTATGGAAACAACAACATCGCCGCAAAGGCTTAGCTAAATCTTAGGCATCTCATAATGCACAGTTGTATGCTCCCCATTCATTGAGTTCAGCTCGTTGTGCTCATAAGTTTGTATTTATATATGTAAAAGCATTAGTACATATGCACACATATATATATATGTATATGTATGTATGTTGATAGTAAATTTATAAGTGACTGTACAAGTATACGTCTCGCAATCGCATCGCATCGAATTGCAGCATGTGACTGCTGCATTTATTATTTATTTATTTGTTTGTTTTGTGCTTGATGCACTAGATAATTTTCAGGGCGAAAAATGTGGAAAAAAAACGAAAAAAAAACTTGAAATATAAAATAAAATAAAATTTCCGTGTCATGCGAAATGCAATTAAAGACATCCAAAGAATCATCGCAGACATGGCAGCAGAAAAAGAAAAAAAAATAAATAAATCTGTAAACAAAGTACTTATGTATGCAAATAAAAATAGCACAGATATGAAGGGAAAAAATCTTTAAAAAAAATTATTCATATGCATGTATGTACATATTTATCCACATATGTATGTACGTAAGCATATAAAAATCGTGTCAACAGCTGTTGTAGCAATATCACATTGATAGACCAGAAACAAAATCATATAAAAAAGTATGCAATTCATTCGCAAAAAAATGTATGTGAAAAGAATTAAGAAAATGGCCAGTAAAGTGCAGAGAAAAAATATTTAGAAAACAAAAAAAAAAAAAATAAAAAAAAAATATAAACAAATTTAATGAATTCAAGTATCAACAAATCATCTAAGTTTAATTAAAAAAGTAATTAATTAAGGTAAAGTTAAAAACCCGAAAAACTGCATACATTTATTTATTAGCTTAAAGTAAAATAACAGTGCAAATAGTAAAATAAAAAACTAAAAATTAAAATGCATAAATTAATTAATTTAATTAAAGCAAAGAAATCAAAATTTAAAGAAAAGGAAAAAATATGAAATAACCTAGAGAAAAAAAAGGTTAGCATTGCTTGGGTATAGAGCTAGAACTAGTACTGTCGGTAAAAGTCCGTAGTTCTACGGTAGTTCTGAGCTAGTCAAGTCTTCTGCAGGGAACGAATACGCAGAAGAGCGAATTCCATTATAATTTTAGCCATTTAAAGTTTAAGACATACAACAATACGACAGTATGCATCACCTTGTGAAGTCCCAAACTGATTTTTTTGTGTGTAAAATTTACTGTCGCACGGTGTTATTAGTCAATGTTCACACTTCAAGAAAGCAATGGGCTCGCTTTTCACTTAAATTGGTTAAGTTGAGCAACTGGTTGACCGACAATTGCACCTCCTTGCCGCCACCCCCTATAAAACTGTGAAAAAGAAGTGATTATTGTAGATATCCACTGGATTATTTTTGTTGGTTTCTGCAACAATACTCGAATGCTAATTTCTACAGCACACTCTCAATTTCATTTGCCTTACTCATCAGTATGCGTTGTTTGCTTGCGATTTTCTACGAGTTTTCTGTATACATTTTTGATCGTATTTGTGCATGTCGTCGCTTAAAGTTCTCAAGTACATGTGAGGTTGCATAAATTATTTTGTAGAGAATAAAAACACCCATATTTCAAAATGCAATCGCATTTCTGGCTAGTATATTTCAGGACGAATGGATAAGGCTTGAGTCGAGAGCTTCGGTGAGCAAATCCAATTTTTGGTAAAAAAAAATGTCAGTTACTCTGTTTTGCAGTGCGACGATACGTGGTTTTTTACTTTAAACGACGATATATTTATACAATAAATACATATGCAAATGCTAAATTAGATATTTATGCATATTTTGTCACATATTTGGTATGTGCAGCGATAAATCCACATACATAACTGCATACATACAAACATACTATGTATGTGCATACCAAAAGCATGCTTGATTGATTGTCGCACTGACTGACTAAATGGCTGTCAGACTGTCAATTGCTGAGTGTTAGAAGCTGACGACTCTTCAATGTGACAATTGACAACGAAAATAAAATAAAAAGAAAATGTATTTGTATTCATAAAAATACCAATACAATCGATGACAGAGTACATATTTATGTAAGTATTTAGCTGCTGAAAAAATGCAACAGAAAAAATTAACACATGCCTACATTTGTACATACATACATATGTATGTATGTATGTATCCACTTAGTGGGTGCCGGTAGGTGTGGGCGTCGATTATGTAAATATATGTATATCTGTACATGCTTACATACGTACCACCACTGTCTGTATAAAATTTGTTCCGTTGGCATGTGGAGGAATTTGCCACCGAAAAAGGCAAATCGAAATAATGAAAAAATACTTTTTCCTGCTTTGTTGGTCAGTGGCGCAGCAACGCGAAAAAGTTCGCCACATTGACACACATTCGTATATTTGTATGTATGTACATAAGTTTGTACTTGAATATATGTATACCCTGCAGGAAATGTATCTAACTATAAGCTAACTTTAAGTTGACTAGGAAGAAGTTAATAGTCACTATTATCTGTATATTTTCTTTGACGATGGCGATGGCCGCGAAATAGTCAAGGGTGGTTACCTCTGCATTTGATGTAACTAACTTGTAACTAACTACTTTTGGACATAAAATATCAATAGGAAGAACAAAATATTTTTTTTTATTATTTTATTTTAATTTTTATTTTTTTTACTTTATTTATTTTAGTACATTTCATATTTGTTTACATATTCTGCTGTAGGTGAACCCATATTCGAACTCCGTCAGACATAACTTCAAAATGATAATATGAAATATCGATCTTCCTTTTATTTGTCCTCAATTCGAAAAAGTATCTGCGAAGTGTGCAGAAAAAGAAATAGGCTTAAAGAAAACAATCTCCTGCATTACTTGTCAACTAGTTTCAAGTTAGCTTTTTGTAGCTAACTACAAGTTATAAATTTTATAGAGATCCCGCAAAAAAGCTTACTACAAGCACTCTAAAAAATCTGTATAAAAATGCGTCTATAAATTGAGTATATTTTTGTTTATTTTTTAAATTTTTTGGTAAATTTACACGATGAATATGTATTTTTCTCGTTTACACATTTTCGTGTGTAAAAATCATTTTTGTTACCGGCTTTACACAATTCTACGGGTGAAATCAAACAGCAGATGTGTATTTTGTAGCTTGTACACACTTTAGAAGTTAATTTACGCACACCACAGCAGCTATATTACACTCTAAAATGTCCGAAATTTAAACAAACTATTAGTTGAATAATCGACCACATAATTTCGCGAATAATAAGGAAGGAAATCAGCAACCTACCTTTAAGGTAGGAAATCTACATAGTTTTTTTTTAGAGTGAGTGTGTTACTTTTTATCAATTGATAATTTTTTTCTGCAGGGTATACATACATATACATACGTACATATGTGTGTGTTTTGGGAAATACTTTTTTGCATTAGTATTCATGTACTTAAGCGTAGTTGTACAGACATACAGCCCTATCGGATTTAGTGTTGGCAAAGTGAGAACTTGACCTCAAATTTGTGCAAACTGTTTCGAACCAAAAATTTACGGAAGTGAGAAAGTGTTTAAAAGTTTGGCGCTGCAATGTGATTTCCGGAAACAAGAAATGATACGAGATTCTGGTAGAGGGAAGTTAAAGGAAATATTTCAGCTGCAAATGTCAAACGAAAACAAAATAAAATAAAATTTAAATATTTAAATTAGAAAAAAAAAATAACCAAATAAAAAACTAATTAAAAAATGAACTAAATTAAACGAATAAATTTACAAAAAATTAAATAAAGTAGTATACAAAATGAAAATAAAATAAAAGTAAATTTATGTGGGAAAATATGGTGAATGTGCCAGAGCTGTGTAATGATTGAATCAATTGAGTGTGCATTCTCATTTTTTTCGTTTCAAAAATGTGATTGTTTGATTTAAAAAATTTAACAACCACTCTTGAGATTGGTTACAAATTGTAAACACAAAATATGTAGTGTGTTATGGAATGGTTGACACCCATTCAC